>NW_007728332.1:147283-162806 GCF_000696425.1 Galeopterus variegatus
AAGGAAGATGATGGGGAGGTCTTCCCAAAAGAAGTGATTTGAAAATGAGATGTTTCACAGGTTGGGAACAGGAGAGCACTCTAAGCAAAGACAACAACAGGGACAGAGACATGCAGGAATGAACAGCCCACTGTGTTTGGAGAGCTGTGATGCGGTCAGAATGGCAGAGCCCGAGGACACATGATATGAGCAGTTATGCTAAAAAGGTGTACCAAGCAGAGGATTTCTATTTCACCTGGTAGAAACAAACCATCTAATTATGAGTTCTTCCTATATTTTTTTTAAAGCAACCTAATATGTGCTTTATATTTTCATGGTTTCTTTTTTTTTTTTTTTTTTTTCCCGTGACCGGCAACGGATCGCAACCCTCAGTGTCGCGCCCGTACCGGACCGGGACCGGCAATGGGATCGCAACCCTCGGTGTTGCTCCCGCACCTCGCTCAGCCAGTGAGTGGCCAGTGGAGGAGCAGAGAGAGACTAACCTCTCATGTGCTCTCCTTTTAAACCAAGCGGCGCACTGTAGCAGTGCGCCACTGGGCCGGCCCTTCATGGTTTCTTTTGATCATTACTATAGCCCTACCAGATGGGGATTACTATACCCAGTTTTCAGAGAAGAAAACTGTTACAGATTAAATGTTTGTATCCTCCCAAAACTCAAGTACTGCACTCTAATACCTAATTGCGATAGAATTAGCTCATGAGGGTGGAGCCCTCATAAATGGGATTAGTGCCCTTAGAAGAGGAGGCCAGAGAGCTAGTTTGCTCTCTTTCTGCCATGTGATAATACAAGACGTCAGCAGCCTGCAACCTAGAAAAGGGTCCTTACCAGAGCCAGACCGTGCTGGTACCTTGACTTCTAGCCTCCAGAATTGTGAGAAATAAATTTCTGTTGTTTATAAGCCACCTAACCTACAGAACTTTGTCACAGCAGCCTTAACTAAGCAAGCAGCCAAGGCTCAAAAAGGTTAAGCAATTTGCTCCAGGCACAGAGTACAGCACCAGTGGGCCTCCATATAGCCCTCTGCACCCAGGCTGTCCATGCTCTTAACCCTGTGGCCTATGACAATGTTTTCAAATTTCTTTTGGCCACAACACACATTTCACCTGGCAAGACACACGTTTGTAACTGAAACAAGTTTCATTAAGCAGCACCTACAGGTTAGTTGTTTTCGACCTCTTCCCTTAAAAAAGAAAAGCTCTACTGCAGTGTTCAAGGAGCAAGTGATGAGCACTCCCAGTGCTGCTTATACGCCACGTAGGATAAGGTTGGAGAATATGCCTTTGGATTTAACCTTGTGTAGGTCCTTGGTGACCAGCACAGTAGAAGTTGTGCACAGAAGCTGGGCTGCAGGAAACGAGAGGATGGGAGGGCAGCCATTAGAGACTGCAAGCCTAGAGACCTGTCTCCGGGAGTTTTGCTTTGAACAGGAGGAGGGTGAGGCAGGAGCTGCAGGGGAAGTGTGGTCAAGAAAGGTATGAATTTTCTGTTTCGTTTCATTTTTTTTTTTTTTAATATGGAAAAAGAACTCTCCCTATCTTTTCCAAGCATATATAAAAAGCAAATAGTTTGGAATTCTTCATGGTTTTAATTTTCTAATATCATTTCCTAGTGCTCTTCCACAAAAAAAGCCTAACTTAGCTATACCAAATTACCAGTTTCCCCAGAAAGCTGGAGGGTTGGAGGGATTGTGGTTTTTTCCCATACTATTTCTTTTACCTGGAATGCTCTTCCTCTTTCTGGCCTATCTGGCAAACTCCTACTCAGTGTTGAACACTTTATTCAAGCATCCTTAACCTGTGAAGCCTTTCTCCCACCCTTTATTAGTCCATTTCTGTTGCTTATAACAAGATACCTGGAACTGGGTAATTTATAAGAAAATGAAATTTACTGCTTACAGTTTCTGAGCCTGGGAAGTCATCTGGTGAAAGCCTTGTGGATGGCGACAGTGACGCAGGGGTCTCACATGGCAGAATGGTGGAGCAGAAAGAGAGACTCTCACATGCTCTCCTTTTAAAGCCCTCAGAACCACGCCCCTGAACTGGCGCATGGTCCTTACAACCTAATCACCTCTTCAAGGCCCTACCTTTCAATTACCATAATAGGATTTCCCACCCTCAACAGTTACAGTGGGGATTAAACTTCAATGACTTTGGGGGTCCGTTCAACCCACTGCACACCCAACACTCTGAATGAATTTCACAGTGAGCACCCAGATAGCATCCACATAGGTGCTACCATTAGTATTTTCCTCTATTTGCTTTAGCACCTTCTCCTGTGGGGTCTTAACCCACAGAGGGCTGGTCACCACCACATGTTATACCTGTTTCTATTACTAAATTTCTACGTACTATGATTACTTGCTTACATGTCTGCCCCTTCTTTGAGAAGGGGGCTCCTTGAAAGCCTTGCTTGGTTTTTGTATGCCTGGGTCCAAGAATACAGACTGGCATAGGGAAATCTACTATGAGAGAGTATGAAATAAGTAAATCTTGACCACATCACACTGAAAACTTCTCTTTATCTGATCTTTAAATAACAATAGCAGGAAAAAATTTTTGTTTTCCACAATATACCTTTCCCTGATGTATTAGGAGCTGTAGTACATCCCTAGGAAAAAAGTCCTTCCTAGTAAGTGTCTTCTTCATAACTGCCATTCAGAACACCAACTGCCTTTCATGACACAGCAACCAAGAAGCACAAGGCTTGTGCTGGGGACAGTCAGCTTGTGATTTCCCGCTAGGCTTTCTCAATTCACATGATGATGAAACGGCTAGTGTTGCAATGCACTTACGGCTTTAGATAAAAACACAGGGTGCCTAAGACAGAGGTGGCCAAAGAGCAGCACCAAGCAGGAAGCTGCTCCTACAGAGGGAACCGCAGCTGCTGAGATGAAGAGGAAGTCGAGGGAGAGTTGAGTGTCTCAAGACCTTGAGACAATATTGAAGAAACTACTTGTGGTCTCAAATACGGTTAAAATACTAGGTAGTTCAGGTTATCAATAATTATAAATTCAAAACGTTAACCATGTAATTTGGGCTAGAGCTAGCCCACAAAAGTCAAATCATGTCTACGTAATTGTTGTCCTGTTAAGAGCTGCATCTCTCCTCTATTCCTTGCAGAAACCTCTTCTGGAAGTTAAAATACTAGGTAGTTCAGGTTATCAATAATTATAAATTCAAAACGTTAACCATGTAATTTGGGCTAGAGCTAGCCCACAAAAGTCAAATCAAGTCTATGTAATTGTTGTCCTGTTAAGAGCTGCATCTCTCCTCTATTCCTTGCAGAAACCTCTTCTGGAAAAATACCTGATAATGATATCAACTGCAAGGAACAGAGGGGAAGAATACTCTCACTCCTCTGCTCCTATACACTGTAAGAATCTCGGTCACATTATGATGTCCTGCAATGTCCTTTTCATATACAACCCCGTCCCATAAGCTTTCAGTCTCTATATGATAAATGGTAACTTCTCCTAAAGTCTGTTTACTTCCACCTGCCTAGAAAATGTACCCTAGTCACAGAGAACACATTACCAGTCTTCCTCATTTCTCTGGCATTATAGTCACCATGTTTAGTTTAATACAACTTTCACAATGAGGTCTAAGGAACCTCTGATAGAAGCTGTTTCTATCTCCTTCATCTGTAGATGTTTGAACCTCATGGAAACTTCATATCCCACCTATTTATCGCCCCTTCTAGTTTATTTTTCTTATGTCCAGAATTCTTTTCCTGATGCACAAAACAGACCTTTACCATCATTCAACAGGAAACTGAGTATTGCATGTGTGTTTTACAGTCAATAATAGGTTTTATAAATAGTTGATAGTGGTATTAACAAGGAGACTGTTGCCAATTTCTCGTAAGGGAAGACCACACGTGACTCTTTTCCACAGGTGAGTTGTATGCTAACCACTCTGCACAGAAAAGACATGTGTGTGGATGGACAGCGTGAGTGAGGTGCACACCCACATGCTGCTTTTCTCTCTTCACATCCAGACCACAGCACGTTCACCTTGGCAAGAAAGCATGAGGCTCCAGGCATCTGCTTTTCATCCTAACTACTGAAATCTTGTTTCAGTATTGAGTATGTCACTGAAAACCACCTGCACTCAGCAATGGGACCTCCCTAGCAAAATCATCTTTTTGGCTTCTCAATTCCTTCTGACTCTGTTAACAACCACTGGCATCTGCTATAGATTGAATGCTTGTGTCTCCACAAAATTCATATGTTGAAAACTAATCCCCATTGTGTTGGCATTAGAAGGTGGGGGCCTTTGGGAGGTGATTAGGTCACGGGGGTGGAGCCCTCATGAATGGGATTACTGCCCTTATAAAAAAGACCCCAGAGAGCTGCCTTGCCCCTTCTGCCATGTGAGGTTACAACAAACAGGCTCTCACCAGATACTGAATTTGCTGGTGATCTTGGGCTTCCAGCCCCCAGAACTGTGGGAAATACAGTTCTCTTCTATGTACACCACCCACCCAGTCTATGGTTCCTTCTTACAGCAGCTCAAATGAACTAAGACAACATCTGTCATCCTCCAACTTCTAATTTGGCTTCTGAATTACTGTGTGATTCTTTCCCTTCCTTCTTCCAGTTGCCTTCTTTCTCCAACTAGCATTTCACAATTCCTTCCTTACCTTTAACAAATACTTGCTGAATACCAAGTGTCTTCTTCAGGCTGGTTATGGACACAGTATACTAAGTGCTGTAACAGGAGTGAAGAGGGCTAGTGGGCAAGGAGAGAAATAGGAGCTAGCAGCAGAGCTTCTTGCCAGCCACATAACTTTACATCCCCATATTCCCACTGTCTTAAGTGTGTGGATTTATATAACAGTCTACACTACATGCACCCTTCACCTGTTGTTCACAAACTTCATACTAGTTTTCTATTGCTGTATAACAAATCACCACAAATCTAGGGCTTAAGCCAACACCATTTATCTGCTCACCATTCCGCAGACCACAAGTCCAGAATATTTTAGCTCAGTTCTCTGCTCAGGGTATCACAAAGCTGAAATCAAAGTGGTGGTGGGCCTCAGTTTTCCTCTGGAGGCTCTGGTGAAAAATTCAATTCCTAGGTCGCTCTTACTGTTGGCAGAAGTCAGCTCCTTCCAGTTATGTTTCTTTGTTAGCTGTCAGCTGGGGTCTGCTATGAGCTCCTAGATGCTGCCACATTCCTTGCTCTGCACCCCTCTCCATCTTTAAACCAGCAATGGCTCATAGGTGCCCTCCTGCTCCAAAACTCTGACTCTCTCAGCTTCTGACCTCTAGACCGAGATATAAATGGGTTCAGGAGATTCAATCAAGCCCTGTGAGGGTAAATTTCCTTCTCAAAGTCAACCGTGCCATAAAACAAAGCCTAATCATAGTAGTAAAATCCACCTTATTCACAGTCCCAGAATTACATAATGTGCAGTAGGGAGTGGGCATACAGGAGGTCATCTAGAATTCTACTCACCACAGTTGATAAAGAAAACACAAAACGTGGCATCAAGAAAGAATTTTATGACACCAATTAGAAATAGGGTACTTGGGTTCTTCCTCTGTAAGAATTTTATTTTTCAATCTGGACATTATACTAACCAAAAAATTATTGGCAACTCTCAAATCTATGCCTCCAGCCCTTTTAGCATTAATCCACTCACCTCTACAAATGCCTAAGAGACATTTATATTTGAGTATCTCGCTCAATTTCACATGATAAAACTGAACTAATAACTGCATTAGTCTGTTTTTGCTGCTTATAACAAAATACACAGAAGTAGGTATTGAATAAAGAAAACAAAATTTATTGCTTACAGTTTCTGAGGCTGGGAAGTCCAAAGTCCAGGGAATAATGGTGGTCAGGGGTGTGGATCTGAGGGCTTTAAAGGAAGAGGAGAGTCTGTCTCTCTTCCTCTGCCCTCTCTGCTTCCACCATCTTGCAATGTGAGACCCTGGTGAAGGTCTCAGCAGTGGTCAGCAGTGGCCTTAGTGATGGCAGGGTATCACACTGCAAAAATGGAGGAGCAGAGAGAGACTAACCTCTCATGTGCTCTCCTTTTAAAGCCCTCAGAACCATGCCCCTGACCACCATTATTAATCCATTCATTACGGCAATCTAATCACCTCTTCAGTTACCATAATAGGATTTCCCACGCTCAACAGTTACACTGGGGATTAAGTTTTGGGGGGACATTCAACCCAAAGCAATAACCTTCCCCTTTCTTAGATTTCCATTATAACACCAGGCAGCCAGTACTCCAGGATCTCAATCTTCGAATGATTATTTTATCACTTGCTCTACGTTTTCTTTTCCATCAAACTGAACTGGAACTATTTCATCAGTAAACCTTAACAACTCGCCCTACCTCTCCATTCCCAAACAAACTTTGTGCCTGGAACGAGATTAGAAACACTGGTCTAAATGACCTCTCTGTTACCTCCTTTTCTTTCTGCCCGGGCACACACTTGTCCTGTACTACATGTACCTACTGAGATGGTCCCCAACATTGTTCTCAGTGTTCTCCTCTTCAGCAACCATGGCAGCCCCTCGATCCAGTCACGGTCATCAAAGCTCCTCATCCCAGCACTCAAAGCCAACACTCAGTGTCCCCTGTTCCCCAAACTCATACTTCAAATCCCATCATCCAGTGCCACACCACACCATCAACCTCTGGGGCACCTCACTTTTCTGGCTCCACCTTAGGCCACTGCTCAGCTGCTCTCTCAGGCAGACATGCCCTACCCTGGAGGAGTCAGCTCCACAAAGACTTTTCTCATTGCTCTCTTCCCACAATCTGCTTTGCTGTCCTCTGACCCAGACCACTGGTAGTATCTTTATCTTGCTCTGGCTTCATATCGTTTTTTAATAGGTACATTTTACCTTTCCCTCCATACTGGGAACTGTGTGGGTGTGCATGTGTTTGTTCTTGGATGCTCCCCACACAACCTCATTGAAGCTTAAATTCCCACTGTAACTGTTGAGGGTGGGAAATCCTATTACGGTAATTGGAAGGGGGAGCCATAACGAGATGATTAGATCATAGGACCCTGCCCATAGTGAATGGATTAGTAATGGTGGTCAGGGGCATGGTTCTGAGGGCTTTAAAAGGAGAGCACTGAGCCTATCTCTATTTCTGCTCCACCATTTCTGCTATGTGAGACCCCTGGGTCACTGTCACCACCACCAAGACAAGACCCTCACCAGATGTGTTCCCTGGACTTTGAACTTCCCAGCCTCCAAAACTGTAAGCAGTAAATTTCATTTTCTTACCCAATTCTATGTATTTTTGTTATAAGCAACAGAAATGGATTCATACAGTGTGTAAAGCAAACACAGATGAACAGTGTATTCTTTTTCTTATCAAGTAGCACCTTACGAGCATACACAAGAAGTAAAACAAACAGTTCTTTTTTTCCACAATCCAATCTATATCTCTAGTCTTGACCTTTCACCCATTTTTATAATCTCTTTATCTTTTCTTGCCTGGAAGAACAATTTTTAAAATAGAGGTTAATAAAGTAGGTCACCCACCCTGGTCTCCACATGAATGAAGTAACATCACAAGTAACAGCCCACAGTTAAATACAAGTCAATCTATTTAATGTTTAAATAAAATAAAATTTAAGACTCTCAAAATAAACATAAATGGGAAAGAGATTCCAAGAAAAGAAACCTATTCTTTTGGATAAAGGACACAGCAAAAGAAGCTGTAAAGCACAACAAGGATTAGAACTTGGAAAATGTGTGCTTTCATGTACATAACATAGGAAACAACCTGAAAGTCCACCCACAGGGAACAGCTAAATGGATGAGGGTGTTGCCACTCAATGCAACGCCGCACCATGGTAGTAAAAAGAATTCCTGTGTCACCATGAAAGACTTGGGGCACGCTAAATGTGCACTTGGAGTGCACAGCAGTTGTAGAGTATGCTGCCACCTGTCTAGGAATAGATCTTCATATACATTTGTCAAAATCTCTGGAAGAACTCAATAATAGTTTGCCTATCAGGGCAAGAGGATTCTGGGTAGATGGGGATAGGAATGAGGAGGCATTCCACCCCTTCCCATGCAAACACAGTACGTAAGGAGGCCGGGCACAGCCCCCTCTGCAAGTGCAGGGAGGGACAAGGCAGATTTACCCATGCCTTGTTAACAAATCTCAGTGCCCAGGAGAGGCTTGATGCTTCATGCATATGTGTCTCTTCCTGATCCAGGTTTTCTGACAGAAGAAAACAGTCTATGCCGGAACTACTCCCTGAATACCTGCATACTCCTCCTTTTGCCACAGACGCTGTGCTGTGCTCTACACAGCACAGAGACACACAAGGTGAACAAGGCACAGACCTGCTGCAGAGTAGAGGGAGGCGAGTAGCAGGGGCTCTGCTATGGTGCCTGCACATGTGTGGGCACCCACCCCACGGTGAGGACCTGCTACCTGCCCAAGTGCATGCAGGGAAAGCCCAGAACTCACTTGAGACTTTGTAGCATTTACAGACCCAAGACAAACTCTGACCACAAACAAACTCAGAAAAAAACGTAAGATTAAATACAAATCTGTTTTTTAATAGACTTTTTTGGATTACAAGGACTGTGTTACCAGAAATGCCACTAAAAAGACTTCCTGAGAAACATAAGGTATTTCAGAAACTCAAATTACAGTCTGTAAGATTTGCTACAGCTGAAAGAAACCAAATGATCAGTAGACATATTCCTAATGGAAATTCTATTTGCAAAGTGAAGAGAAACTGGGGCCTGCCAACTGATAATTACACAACTGAGCAGGCCTAACCAACTAGTGGAATTAGTCCCTCATCCAGGGGATGGTTCTATACCTTCCATGCACGAAAAACAAAACGTGCATTGGCCAGGGTTCTTCTGATTGCTCTTGATCCAGATTAGGCCAGCATGATGGTACTGGCTCCTCAGGTGAACCTCACGTGAGCTCTGCCAGGAAACTCACACTACGGAGTTCAGGTCAAGGAAGCCAGAGGCACTGCCAGGAACCCCAGGCTCACAGTAACCATTGGCCTGATGTCCAGGAGGGTAGAAGCCAATTAAATGTTTTATTTCTTAATTAACTGGAGAATAATACTTTTATGGGAGCAATAACAAAGCACAGAGAGTTTATTCCCCTTTCTCCATGTTCTCCTCGGTAACGATGATCCAGGTGCATTTGAAACAGATTCCTACTTTTGAATGAGTGCAGCAGACTCCCTACAGGGACTTCAGCCACCTTCCTTCACATCCCCAAAACAGCCTGCAGACCTTGCTGGAAGAAGGTGATTTTCCTTATCCACCACCAAAGTGAGTGAAAGAGAGAAATAAAAAACAGAAAAACAACCTTAATACCACGTTGGCAGCAGGTTATCACACTCTCCTTATCCTAACTAAAATGTTAAGCTTAGCAGTCCCCACACTGAATTGAGCCCAGAGCGTGTTTCTGCTCTTCTGGACACCAAAATCAGAAAGTGAGTGTTTTTTTTTAAAGGATCAGTTCAATAACATGAACGGCTGTACGCTATGGTTCCAACCATAAGCATTATGGAAAGTAGCCACCCAACAAGCTTTCTTCCCCACAGATCACTGCTGGGGACTGGGGCGGGAAGAGGCAACTGATAATTACACAACTGAGCAGGCCTAACCAACTAGTGAAATTAGTCTGAAGAGTTTGAAATATTCTTCTACCTAATTTAAAAAAAAAAAAACCAGCTTTAATTTCTATGCTTTTTAATGCCCACAGAGATGCTTTTGCCACATGAACTTACCTTGGGGACTCCCAGTGGAGCTTACTGTAACACAATCACTACCTTGTCAGCTTACTGTGTAGAGATGGAGCCATCTGGGCTGACCACCTGAAGGTGGGACAGGATTTGGAAAGTACACATTTACTCTTTACAGTGTGATCTTGGCCAGAAAGAACATGGGCAAAGACAGGTGGGAGGGGCCTGAATTGTCCCTGTAACATTCTATTTAGATACACAAGTGTTCATTATTTTTTCTCTTTACATTTTTGTGTGCCTGATTTACATCACTTAAAAAGACAGGGAGTAAAACACAATGTACCTTCTAGAAATGGCAGCGATCTGACACAGCCGACATGTAGGGATGTGTGGTCAAGGAGCAATGGGAGAAAAGTGCTGGAGATGGGGCTGGCCAGGCACTTACACCAGGGGAGGCATGATCAGGCAGCCTTACAGACCCCAGGGACAGGAGAGGACTCATCAGTCCCAACTCCCACTAGTAACACAGCAATAGCACTTAGGATGGGAGCTTCCGACCCTGCTGCAGATCACAATCACTGCAGGTCTTTAAAACTGACCTAAGGGGTTTTGTCAGCACCACAAAAGTCCAAGTCAAACTCATGGTGAACTTCTTAGGCCACAGCACTACACGGGCCATTTCTAGGACAGCACAGCTGGACTCCACCACACCAACCTCAGAGTAGTGTGTTGCACTTGCATGCAAATACATGCACGCCACACACACATTGGGGCCACAGCACCCTGGTTCCACATCTAGTAGGCTTCAGCACCTGTGCTCCCACTCCTACTCTCACCACCAGCATGTTGGCCTGGGACCACTCTGGCTGGCTAATCCAAGGTCTACCTCTGATTGTCAAGGGCTCAATATATGTACAGCATGTAAAGCCTCTGGACTGGACCACAGCACCAAAGGGCTGTCCAGGAGCACATGCTGAGTCCCTGATAACTAAGGTCCCTATGTTACTGGCTTTCATCACAAAGGGCCTGCTCTCTCAGACCATCTAAAGCCAATTATAATAAAACCTGGCCTGAGGCTTGTGCTCCTGCCCTCATCAATCCTCCCACCTATATTCCTGCTCCTCAGCATGGCTCTCTCGCTCAGAGACTCTCAAACTGCAGTATCACCTGCAGAGCTTGTTAAAACAAGAAAGTCTCGGCCAGAGTCTGTGGAAGGACCGAGAATTTGCATTTCTTTTTTTTTTTTTTTTTTTTTTTTTCCGTGTCCGGCAACGGATCGCAACCCTCAGTGTTGCCCCCGGACCGGACCGGGGACCGGCAACGGGATCGCAACCCTCGGCGCTGCTCCCGCGCCTCGCTCAGCCAGTGAGCGGGAACCGGTCTGTATGTGGGATCCGAACCCTTGGGCGGGAGTGCCGCCGCGCTTCCCAAGCGGCGCACTTGTCCAGTGCGCCACTGGGCCGGCCCGAGAATTTGCATTTCTAACAGGTTCTCAGATGCTGCTGCTCCTGGTGTTGACTGGAGGATCACCCTTTGAGAACTACTGCTCACCCTAGTACTCACATGTGAATATTTGGTTTTGGTTCCTGCAGGCCTAACCCAGCCTCATCCAGCCCAAGCGTGTAACCTCTCCTGAGACAGTGGAGGCTTAACTCATCACAGGGATGCCTGTCCCCACCCAGACCCTTCCTGGGAGCCACAGTATGTCACAGATCCACAAACCATTGACACTGAGAGCTCATCTTGACTCCTCCTAACTGACAATCAGATGATGGAAGGCACTCAGTACATGCTGAACTAAATTCTTAATAAAAGTTAATAATTCATCGCCATGACAAATTCATACAATGCTTTACCATCTACAAAACACTTTCATCTTCCTATTGCTCCATTTGAACATCTCAAGAAGCTCTAAAAACAGGGATTATTATTCCCACACTTTAGGGATGATAAAACTGAGGTCAGAGGTTATGGACCTACCTGAGCTCACAGCACTAGTACTTTAGCTACCTTTTTTTATGTAACTGTGGTCATGGAATCCATTTTTTAACATTTTTATACTTTCACCAGCATCACTCATCACTTATTTTCAATATTAAAAAGTACAACAGCATTTAAGAAAGGTGTAAAGAAAATGCCAATGCCCCCCATAACATAACCACTCAATAAATGTTGGCTGAATCACAGTCTTATCTTACCACGAATACGAACAGCACCAAAGCACTGTTGGTAGCCTGGCAATGCCAAGAACAGGGCTGAAGACACCTTAAAGCACTGGACACAAACCAGTGGACAAGGTTTTTTGCCCCACAGTTTTCACTTTTTCCCCCCCATTTGAACTAGAAATTGGGAGATTTCACAAACAGATCTGAAATCACATTATTGCAAGGCCACAGCTAGCAGGAGCTTACCACCAACCCCTGTGCTCAGCCAGGGCAGCCTCTCCTGTAAGTCAGGGCCCTTCTGGGCCTACTGGTTTGTACCACCTGCCTGGGTCCACAGTCATTCACAGGCATCCTGCCCTAGAGCATATTCTTATATAGTTAAAATGGGTCTATGACAAAAAATCTGAGCAGAATAAATTTCTCTGAGTTCACCGAATTACAATTTAAGAGTAGTAGAGTTTGATGGCTTAGGGACTAGTGAGGAATAATAGACATAACACTGGCCACACAGCAATGAGACTGAGAACCTGATTGTTGCTGCCTCTTTTTTTGGCAAGCCAGTCCCTCCATTCCTGTAAGAAAGAATTGTTCCAGCTCTTTCAAACAGTTTTACATACTTGCACACATATGTACAATACAGTATGGAAGCCAATGCTCACCACACTATTTACAATAGCTTGTTGTCATTGAAGATTTATTTATTGGAAGACGATGAGGTTAGTGGCACATTCCGAAATTAAAGCCACTGTTTGTGATACTGTGTATTCTGGAGACACAAAATATACACACAACACAGAGACAATGACTATACTTTCTTCAGAGGCGGTGCTCTCTACCCTAAATTACTGAACAATCACAAACTCTCTAGGGCATAATGCTGAGTGACTACGATCTCACTTAAGGTTATCTGCAGTGGTTAAGTTCATTTTCTAGAAATATGAAGGAAAGAATTCAAACAAATTCACCCCCTCCCCATGTCCCTGCAGAAAAGATGAGACACAAAATCATTATTCTGTACTCATCAGCTCTTTTTTCCTTTTTGCCACTTTGGGGTAGCCAAAAAGAAAGTCTGTCTCAAGCTCCTGTCTGCTCTGACACACATAAATGGGAACTGGGAATCACAAACAAGCAAAGGCCTTGACCTGTGGTGCTTTCCAAAAAGGAGAAGTAGTCAAAGTTTGAGACTAACATTTTTGTTCCAAAACAGTGATAGCAGAGGTGATGTAAATATTTCATCAAACGTGCCAAGGTGAATAATATAAAACAGAACTACATCAAAAATTTATAGAAGTATGGGCCGGCCCGGTGGCGCACTGCTACAGTGCGCCGCTTGAGAAGCGCGGCGGCGCTCCTGCCGAGGGTTCGGATCCCACATACAGACCGGCCGCTCACTGGCTGAGCAAGGAGCGGGGGCAACACCGAGGATTGTGATCCCGTAGCCGGCCCCGGTCCGGTGCGGGCGCGACACTGAGGGTTGCAATCCGTTGCCGGTCACGAAAAAAGACAAAAAGACAAAAAAAAAAAAAAATTTGTAGAAGTAAAAGGGTCTCAGATCTCTATGCTCATTCCCATCACCAGATACCTAACAAAATCCCAGTCATGACAGAGTTAATGTCTTAACATGAATAAAAATTTTACAAAAATGTTAACGCCAATTACTTCCAGCTAGATACTGTAGAAAATTTATTGTAACTATGAGTTATTTTAATAATAGAGAGAAAACTGAATAAGATGTGTTTGTGGTTTGTGTGTGTATGTATGTGTGTATCCTACATCTTAATTTCCTAAACGTAAATATCTATGGGCAGGACTAAAGCCCATAACAACAGAAATGAATTCTATGAAAATAAATAAAGTCTTTAAAATTTTCCCACTGACATAATAAAAGGGTCAGATAATGCTCTTGAACTGAGAAACAAATTTTAATTAGACAATCTAAACCAATGCCATGTCACAATTAGAGAGAACTACAGGGAGAAATGGAATGGCTTTATTCATCATTTTCTCCTCCCAAGACTGTCGTGGGAAAGGTATAGGGAGATCTTAGCCTCAAACTTTAATCTTAAACTAAGACAATCTGGCGTTAAATTCTACCTCCTGACACCAGAGGAAAATGGGACAAATGCAGGAGTAAGTGTAAACGACAAACCTGCCATTTCAAATATAAGGTATTTGGGGAAAAAATGAGATAATCGCTCAATATTTATTTCTTTAAAATTTTTTAAAATAAAATGGTCTGCCAAACTATCAGTTTACTTGTTAACAGATTTGGTAAATAAGGATGCTAACTTTGACCAGGTTGGAGAGCAATCCCTCTGCCAGAGTGAACATAAACCACACATATTTTAGTGATTAAACATCTATAAAAGTGCTGAAATCACAGATTAGTAAATCTTATTTAATGCTCTCTAATATCGTTTCTGACCATCAAGAGGCTTTAAAACACTACACGCTCAACACGTATTGTCTCCTTTCCTCTTTCTCCTTATTTCCTCCCCATTTCTTCCCTAATTTTTTTCTAGAACTCCAAATCCTAGACTTCAAATTTCTTCCTTTTCTTGGCCATCCTAAGCCCCTCTACCCAGGCTTTTCTTCAGGCAGATATCCTAGAACCTGGCGAGCATCTCAAGTAACCACAAGATATACGCCGATCAGAGCATGGTGCGGAAGCCTCCCGTGCAGGCCAGATAAGCATAGCAAGTTCTGGCAGGTAGCAAGGGAGTGGGTGTTGGGACATGGGAACCTGATGGAATGACTTTCCCTCCCTCAGATCCAATACCAAAGTGCACCAAGGCTCAGATATTTGGATGTAAGACTCTAGGTAAAAGATGAATCAGAAGAAAGCTAGCATGGGAAGCTCAACTGTTCCCTTATAAGCCTAGCTGATAAATTTACACTCTTTCCCCATTCCTTCATTTTCTGCTTACTTAACAAGATGTCTCACATGAGGGCTCAACTCCAACTGACCAACAGAAGAAAACAAGAAGGGCAAGTTTTTAGTTTATTTGACATGCGGTCAAGTTATCCCTCATACAAAATAAAGACAGTAATACCCATTTCAACAGGGTCACTGTGGAAACTGAATGAGAAAATATGTGTAAAAACAGATTCTGCAGCACCCCACATCTTAGATAGGTGCCCACAAAATAGCAGTTGTCATTACCATACACCTTTTTAAACTGAAGTTCAGTATCCAAAATTTCTCTGACTTTATGTTCATATTGGTCTTACTTTAGGTAACAGATGTGAAATTCACCCCTCTGCCCTACCCACTGCAAATGTGCTGTCTGTTGAATAATGCTTTTCATTAAAATTTCTTCCGTATATATGTGTTATAGAATGCAAAGCCACATATTCAACCCATGGGACACGTTAGCTTGGTTAATGAGCGCTCTACTTAAAACTTAATTATCATATAAAATCCTGGCAATAGGTTTTCAAATGACCAAGCCACGTGATCATGCATGCTTGACACACTCACTGCTTTAAAACTTTTCCTAATTACGGGCCGGCCCGGTGGCGCACTGCTACAGTGCGCCGCTTGGGAAGTGCAGTGGCGCTCCCGCCGAGGGTTCGGATCCCACGTACGGACCGGTTCCCGCTCACTGGCTGAGCGAGGTGTGGGGGCAACACCGAGGGTTGCGATCC
>NW_007728332.1:162816-179592 GCF_000696425.1 Galeopterus variegatus
GACACTGAGGGTTGCGATCCGTTGCCGGACACGAAAAAAGACAAAAAAAAAAAAAAAACTTTTCCTAATTAAATGCAGAATCTCTCTCCACTTTAGTTTTATCATGGTTGAAATTCTGGATAATATCAGGAGACATATTTTGTTCAGTATTGTCAACTGCAATATGAAAGCTTCAGCCCTGATGAACTCTCTGAGGGAGCATTCACTAAAGAAGCAATTACGCTCCCACGACAGCAACTCTGATCCCTTAACTTTATCCTGTCACCCTCTTTCAAGAAAAAAACTGCCTGATAAAGGTAGAGAAATTTAAGGGAATACATACAAATCAAAAAGTGTAACTAATATCACTAATTCCATTTTTGTGAGAACTGAATGTTTAAACGGTTATGTGTCTAGTTACGCTTTTGCCGTAGACATAGATATTTAACTCATATTAACTCATGAGTAAATGAGTCTTTGCCACCAGTTTTTAAAAATACCCCTGCCACTACCTGTCCCCATGTCTTGTCTATGCTACACTCATTCATTCACTCACTCATTCAACCTGCAGACTAGTTTGAGAGAGGGGGAAGTAAGGCAAGGATTACCAGGAGCCATGACAAAGGGCACTATGGAAGCAGGAAGGGTGCGATCGTGATGTGATTCCCAAACCCAGCTTTTAACTAACAACGGCAACAGATCCACTGGAGAAAGGAGCCAAGGAAGCAGTCAACTCCCAGCATTTAACGTTCAAGGGCATTTCAAGAAATTGATTCATATCCAATCTACATAAAAATATTTAATAGTGTTCAGAGGTCCTTAGAAGAGCAATAAATGAACATTTTTGCCAAAGGAAGGTTTAATGGGAAAATTAAATTTCTTCCATTCAAACGTCACTGATTCCAATTTTAAGAAGCCCAGCCAACGTAACTGATGCAGAAAAATGCTCCAAAGGAATGGTTATAATATAGATGTTCACTAATATGTTTGGTTTTTAATACTTAAGATATGTCTCTAAAAGCATACATTTGTGGGCCGGCCTGGTGGCGCACTGGAGAGTGCGCTGCTTGGGAGCGTGGCAGCGCTCCCGCCGAGGATTTGGATCCCATGTGGAGACCGGTTCCCGCTCACTGGCTGAGCGCGGTGGCCTTCTTTAAAAATCTTCACCTGTGTAACACAAACTCATTACCTTGGTTAAATACTGCAATGAACAGGAAAAAAGGTTATCTTCTGAGGGTCTCATGAGCTCAGAAAAGGCACAATATACTCACTCACACATACACAAATTACATATTTTTAGAAAATTTTGTTTAAATATGTATAATTCCCAAGCAAAACTGCTAAGTGTCAAATGAATGGTACAATTAGCTCTAACACTTAGCTTTCTATATATTCATTGCATTTTGAGTGCAAAAGAGTCAATGAATTTCTGTGGCTGGAAAACAAAACAAAACAAAAGAAACTGAGGAAGAACCACACATTCCAGTGAATAAAGAAATGAATAAAATACTTAAAGATGGATATATCTTCATAAGCATACACCCCATCAAAAACTGTATTTCTCTTGCTCCTAATTCACATTCTCTAACTTTTTAAATTCACATATGTGATGGAGAAAGGCATTTTATTAATATATGTTTTCTTGAAAGGAATAATAAAGTAATACCTCCAATCATACTGCAGAATCAGTACAGTGTACAATAGATTCTAATCCGGTATGGTTAGGAGAGCTGTTATTTTACCAATTCAGGAACGGAAAAGTCAGTAAGTAGACAAGAATGCAATACTACTATCAAAGCACTGTTTGTATATGAAGACTTAAAACAGAAAAAGTCATATCCCTGAGTAACAAAAGTATTAATAAGTTTGTTTTAAAACAGCTAATTCCCCAGACCCATTTAACATGCAGAGACAAGAGGAACATTGTTCACTCAGTCAGAAGGCACACTGAAACTTATCTGAATGAACTTGACCCTGGTTGGCAGCAAGCCAGCAATCTTCGTCACTGAATGACTCAACAGAACACTGTGTTCTTGGCACAAGCACAAAAAAAGTGTTGAAATCTATGCTAAAAAGAATCACTATATGCTTTAAATCAATTTTTAAATATAATGATAAAAGACAATTAAATATAAAAAGGGATTTTCAGTGTTTGGCACATATTTATTTCAGGTAGATTTTCTTATTTTCACTCCATTTTGATCACTCTCAGTGCTTCCTGAACAATCACTTCAACCCTCTCCCAAGCACACCAAACCCATGCTACACATATTTATTTCAGGTAGATTTTCTTATTTTCACTCCATTTTGGTCACTCTCAGTGCTTCCTGAACAATCACTTCAACCCTCTCCCAAGCACACCAAACCCATGCTCTGGCCTCCTCTCGTGCTGCAACTCTTCTAACACTATGTCTGTAAAATTCCAAAGCACCGAAGCTGGCATAGTAGGGAGGTACAGCAAGTGAAGCCAGAAATAATGTGTTGACTCACTTCCGTGGAAAGCCCTAGAGAAAAATCTGGGCCACAGATGCAGCTAGAGCAGGTAAAAGGTAGTGAGGTTATGTCATTCCCATACTGGTTATGTTAACTCAGCCACAAAAGAAAGATGCAACTGAGAAGGCAAGTAAAACACAATTTGGCATATATGTAAGTACAAGGATACTTCCTAAAGTTTGTGGAAAAACAGAATTGAAAGATAATACCAATCTCTCCATGAACTTTTTGAAGTTCCCCAGTATATACAGAGTCTATACACCGTACTGAAAAACCCTAGTCTTTTCCTTTACTTTCTGCCATCCTCCTTTTCTCCGACTCTAAATTCCAGGTCTCCCAAAATGCCATCCTTGGTGTAACATTAGGATAATTCCTTCCCACCATTAGCAAAAGCAGTTCACAATCACCTCATACTTTGGGGAAAACCTACATGTGTCCTAGAGTGTTCAGAGCAAACAAGATCCAAACCACAAACACTCAGAAGTCTACACTGGCAGAAGTCAGTCCTAAAATGACAAATGTTTATTCCTTCCTTTCACCATTGAAGCCCTGTAGTTTTCAGTTTTAATTCTTCATCGCTTTTACTGCTAGCGGTTACAAGAAATCAGATCTCTCAACCTACAGCAATACATATCCAATGTCTAGGCCAAAGCAAATAGACATAAAAAGCCTTTAACTCTGCTGTTGATATTTTTATGGCCTAGACTCTAGATGAAGAGAGCAAGTATATAATCAAATTATTCTTTAATTATTTTTTAACACAGTAAAACATTTAAAGAGTTTTAAACATTTATTCTTTCAAAAGTACAATATACTTTAAAAGTTACTCTTTCAAACTTATGACAATTTTGTTCAAGTTATGCTCAAAAAGTAAGTTTTAAGTAATATCAAGCACAGATCAAAGAAAAAGAATTAAAATATACATCATTTACCCTCAAATAAAAACTGCTTTTTTAAAGCAATATATCTTTCCAAATATGGTTTACTCAGACGAAAGTTAAAACTAATCTAAATATCTTGATACCAATTGATGCCTATAAATATATGGACCAAAACTGTGTTTAGAAGTCAGCCTGGGTTTAAAATTTTGCTATAAGTAGACATAATGTTGAATGAAAGAAACTAGACACAAAAGAGAACAAACTGTATATTTTATATTCTATTCATATAAAACTCAAAAACAGGCAAAACTAATGTATAGTGTTAGGACTCAAAATAGTGATTACCATTGGAAAAGTGTTGATTAGAAGGAAGAACATGACTGCCTTCTAGAAAGCTACTAACATTTTATTTCTTGAGCTTAATGCTGGATGCATAGCTGTGTTCAATTTGTGAAAACTCAGTAAGCTATACACTTATTATATGTCACTTGTCTGTGTACATTAGAATTCATTAAAAATTTTTAAGCAAGAAAAAAATTTGCTGTAAGTAATTAAAAAGTTATTTCTACTACACTATTTCTATGCTATGACCATCTACCAAAGAAATAAAAACACCTTGTTCACTACATGAGTTCATTTTATTCAAAAGAAGCACTCCAACAATTTCGGGCCAGCCTGGTGGCGCACTGCTATAGTGCGCCGCTTGGGAAGCGCGGTGGCGCTCCCGCCGAGGGTTCGGATCCCACATACAGACCGGCCGCTCAGTGGCTGAGCGAGGGGCGGGAGCAACACCGAGGGTTGCAATCCCGTGGCCGGTCCCGGTCCAGTACGTAGACAGGAGCAATAAGTTCTGGTGTTCTACTGCACAGCAGGGTGACTGTGGTTAACAGTAAAGTTTTGTGTACTACATAATAGCTAAAGGAGAGGCTTCTGAATGTTTTAGCCACAAAGAAATGATAAATATATGAGGTGACTGAAACATTAACTACCCTGACCCAATCATTATACAACATATATAAGTATCAAAACATCAGAGTGTACAATTATAATACGTCAATTCAAATTTCAAAAATTAAAAAAAGAGAAGAAAATTTTAAATGGCAGGCGTACTTTTTAACTTTGTTCTGATAAAATTTTAGACAACCAGAAGAGTTACAAAGACAGTATAAAGAATTTCTACCTGACGTCCTCATCCAGCCCAGCGAAGATCAACCCGCCGCCAGAAGACCCCCCAGGCTCCAGAGTTGGGCTGGGGGGGTCGAGGACCTCAGACATGGCCTCCTGACATCCATATCCAGCCCAGTGACAACCGAACTGCCACTGTAAACCCTCTGGGCTCCCAAGCTGGAGTTCAGGTAACAGCAGGCCTCAGCCACACTCCCCCACCCTCTGCAACCAGGCCAGAGAAGAGAAGGAGCCAGAGCCTTAGGCTAGGCCTAGCCCCACCACCCCCTCCCTCCCCCACCCTGCTTCCTCCCCCCTCCACTGCTCCACAACAACATCTGAGAATGTAAAAAAATAATAAATTAAAAAAAAAAAAATTCGGTGTGGTCTGCATCCAGCTTCCCCTGATGTTAACATCTTACATAACAATAGTGCAAATAGGAAAACTAAAAAATTAGCACTGGTACAATATTATTAATTAAACTAAAAACTGCGATCAGTTGTCTCCACCTTTTCTGTTTCAAGATCCAACCCAGATTCCCACAAGGCATTTAGCTGTCATACCTCCTGAGTCCTTCCATCTGTCCTTGCCTTTCATGAAGTTGGCACCTTTGAGTTCTGTTCAGGACTCTGCAGAATATCCCTCAATGTGGGTTCTAACATATATATATAAACAGACTCAAAATAAAATCTATTGAGTGCAAAAGAAAAATACACAGTATATACAACCACTGTGACATTTGCAGCTTCAACATTGTCTTTTTTTTCTTTGTGGTCACAATAAAGAAAATACATTTTTCTTTTCAATACATTTTAAGAGACTAAGATCATAGAAAATATGTTCTCTGACCACAATTACAGAGGAAATTTAGAAAATTCACAAATGTATGGAAATTAAACAATAATCTCCTAAATAAACAATTGGTAAAAAGAAAAATCACAGGGAAAAATAGAGAGTACTTTGAGATAAAGACCAAAGTGCAGCATATCAAAATTTATAGGATGCAGGGCTCATGTGGTGCTTAGAGGAAAATTTATACTTGTAAACACCTATATTAAAAATAAGAAAAACCTGGGGCCAGCCCGGTGGCGCACTGCTACAGTGCGCCGCTTGGGAGTGCGGTGGCTCTCCCGCCGAGGGTTCGGATCCCACATACAGACCGGTTCCCGCTCACTGGCTGAGCGAGGTGCAGGAGCAACACCGAGGGTTGCGATCCGTTGCCGGACACGGAAAAAGACAAAAAGGAAAAAAAAAAAATAAGAAAAACCTGAAATCAGTAATGTGAACTTTTACCTTAAGAAAACAGAAAAAGTAGAGCAAACCAAATAAAAAGCAAATATAAGTAGGAAATAAAAGACTACAACAGAAATATATGAAATAGGAATTAAAAAACAATAGAGAAAATCAACAAAACCAAAAGTTGATTCTTTAAAAAGATCAACAAGATTTGCAAACCTTTATCCAGACTGACCAAGAAAAAAAGGGAAAACAGAGAAGACTGAAGTTACTAAAATGAGAAACAAAGCAGGGGCATTATTACATTTGTCATTATGGTTTTTTGTGGTGATAAGATTTAGTTTCTTTCCTTTCTCATTTGCATTTTTGTTCTTCCAGTGGGTTTTGTTCTTCCAGTGGTTTTTGTTCTTTCCTGTGTGTTTGTGGTAGTGATTACTGTTTTTGTGATTCCAGATGAAGGACTTCCTTGAGGATTTCTTGCAGGGCAGGTTGTGTGGTGGTGAACTCCCAGTTTTTGTCTGTCTGGAAAATACACTATCTTTCCCCTCATTTCTGAAGGATAGCCTTGCTGGGTATAGTATTCTTGGCTGGCAGTTTTTTTCTTTAGGCATTCTGAATGTATCATCCCATTTTATTCTGGCCTGTAGAGTTTCTGTTGAGAAGTCTGTGTTAGTCTGATAGGGGCTCCCTTATAAAAGTAACTTGACACACGTCTCTTGCTTCTTTTAAGATTTTCTCTTTGTCTTTGAGCTTTGCCAGTTAGACTATAATGTATCTTGGAGAGGATCTTTGAGGGTTGAATCTGTTTGGGGATCTTTGAGCCACCTGGATCTGAAGGTACATTTCTCTCCCTATACCTCGGAAGTTTTCTGTTATTATTTCACTGAATAGGTTTTCCATGCCTTTTCCTTCCTCATTCCCTTCTGAAACATCCATGATTTGAATATTTGTACATTTCAGGATGCCTGCTAGCTCTCTTAGATTGTCTTCATTTTTAAATAATTTTTTCCTTTTTTGGTCTACCTGGGTGATTTTGAAAAAACTATCTTCAAGATCAGAAATTTTTTCTTCTGCTTGTTCTAGCCTGCTGCTGAAGCTCAGTTTTTATTTTGTGGAGTGAATCCTTCAGTTCCATGAGTTCTGCTACATTCTTTGTTAAGGCATTATTCTCTTTGTAAATTTCCTCCTTCATATCCTGGATTTTTTCCCTCATTTCATTGTGTTGTCTAACTGGGTCTTCTTGTATCTTAGTGAGTCTCCTTCAGATTACTGCTCAGAAATCCTTTTCAGTCATTTCAAGGGTTTCCTGCTCTATAGGGTCTGGTATTAGAGAATCATTGTATTCTTTTGATGGTGTCATATTTTCTTGGATTTTCATATTTTTACTATCTCTACATTGATGTCTGATCATGTGGTAGAGCAGATACTTCTTCTATTCCTCTGGAGTGGGCTTTAGGGAGAGAAACATCCTCTTCTTTTTCCAGTCTGTACTGGTGACTCTTTTTGTGTCAATGAAGTGTCTGGTGGGCAGCCTACACAGTGGCTGTGGCTACTGCTGTGGCACTGAACTGCTTTTGTGGCAGCTGTGGCTGTGGCAGTGTCTGTGGTGGGCCACCTGTGCAGAAGTGGTGTTTTCTATGTGCTCTCTTGCCTGCTTCTGAGTGGAGGGGGCTGCCCTTGACTCCTGCCTAGGACCCCGGTGGAGCATTGCTCTCTTGCCTACTTCCAAGCAGAGGTGCAGGTTATAACATTTTCTCATGATTAGATTGAGGTCATGGACTTTGTAATGGTGTGCCCTCAGTTCATGACATCAGGGATTGCATGTTTTAACACTCATCACTTGGTTAAGAAGATTTCTTCCGGGCCACCCGGTGGCGCTCTGCTACAGTGCGCCGCTTGGGAGCACGGCGGCGCTCCCGCCGAGGGTTCAGATCCCACATACAGATCGGTTCCCGCTCACTGGCTGAGCGAGGTGCGGGCGCAACCCTGAGGGTTGCGATCCCGTTGCTGGTCCGGTCCGGTCCGGGCGCGACACTGAGGGTTGCGATCCCCTGAGGGTTGCGATCCCGTTGCCGGTCGGGTCCGGTCCGGGCGCGACACTGAGGGTTGCGATCCGTTGCCGGACATGAAAAAAGACAAAAAGGAAAAAAAAAAGAAAAGAAAAGTCTACATTTGGGCTTTGGCAGATTAAAAAAACTCGATTACAAGATTAACTTTCCTTAAGAAAACATCAAATAAGAATTTAAAGAAGCAAAATTAAAAGTACTTAAATTATTAATATTTTCCCTGTGTACTTAAGAAATATTTGGGGGAAAATACTTCAAGGTCATATAACTATCCTGTTCTGATTAAGTTTTGTCCACTAATTTTAACATTCATTGATGTATCTTGCCTTCAGCAATTACTACTATGGTACTCCAAAGGTGATTTTCTATTTCCTTCATTCTTTCCAAATTTTTTAACTGAAAATCTTCTAAAAGGAAACATTGCTCTTTATTATTTATTTATTTCTTCAATCATATACCTATATCAGTATAGGCTTGTAGATTTTTTTTTATTCTTTTGAGTTATAATCTAATATTATCATTCTTTACTGTTCAAGTCATATCAGCTTTGGCCATTCAGAACACTTTCAGATTGAATGTGTCCTTTGTACAGTACCCAGCCCCTTTGTTTTGAAATCTTCCCCATTTTCTGACAGTACACAATGCTCTAGGCTCATCTTGTATTTTCTCTGCCTGGATAGAGTCAGTCCTTCTTCTAAGGAGCTCTGGTTCCCCTTGCTGGAGAATGGTATTAGAAACCAAGATCTAGGGCTGGCCCGGTGGCGCACTCGGTAGAGTGCGGCGCTTGGGAGCGTGGCGGCGCTCCCGCCGAGGGTTCGGATCCCATATAGAGACCAGTCCGCTCACTGGTTGAGCGCGGTGCGGGCGCGACACCGAGGGTTGCGATCCCATTACTGGTCACGAAAAAAGACAAAAAAAAAAGGAAAAAAAAAAATAAAGAAACCAAGATCTAGGTGCTAGGTGTTGTCTGCTTACCACTTCTAGGCCCCCTCACTGAACAGAGATAGAAAATTATACACACATTTATTTCTACATCTTTCTTGTCTCTCTCTCTCTCTCTCTTTGAGAAAGTATCTACGTTCCTACTGATAGACTGAGCTCCAATCTAGCACCACAGGGTGCATTCCAACATTCTCCATTGCTTATTTGTAATCTTTCTCCCCTAATCTTCATTACCTACAATGTGAAATATATGTACTTATTCAATTATATTACATATACAATGTAGTTTCAAAATTGCTAAGCTATGAAAAATAAACTTATCAACTAGAGTACAATGTTTGTGTACAGTTATTTTTGTCTTTAGCCTTACAGAATTCAGTGAAAAACTGTTTTCCAAAGTTACTTAGCTCCCTTCTCAACTGCTTCAGTGAGGTCCTATCACTTGTCATCTTGGTTTCCCTTGGCAACCTTGCTGGTTTCTTTAAATGTACATATAGTAAAATTTACTCTTTGGGTTTTACAGTTCTACGGGTTGTGACAAATGCACAAATCCACTGCCACAGGACATGAAGAATGGTTCCGTCACCACAAAAACCCATTCATGCTGCCCCTTTGTAGTCAACTCCTTATCCCAAACACTATTAACCATTGATTTGTTTTCCATCGTGACAGAATCGCAACATACTCAGTTCTGGCTTCTTTCACTTGGCAAAATGCATTTAAAATTCATCCCCATTTTGCATGGATTAATAATTTGTTCCTTTTTATTGCTGAGAGTATTCTGTTGGGTGGACGCATCCATTCACCTATTCAAGGACATCTGGGTTTCCAGTTTTGGGCGACTATGAACAAAGCTGCTATCAACTTTCATGTTCAGATTTTTGTGGGAACATAAGTTTTCAGCTTACATGGGTAAATACCTAAAACTGATATTGCTGGATCATATTTTAAGTATACCTTTAACTTTATCAGAAACTACCAAAACGTTTTCCAAAGTTAATTTACCATTTTGCATTCCCACATGCAGTGTACGAGACTTCATTACTCTCCATTCTTACAGGACTTAATGGCATCATATTTTTGTTTTGTTTTGTCTTGGCCATTCTAACAGATGTGCAGTAGTAGCAGATGTATTTTACAAATCAGAAAAACACACATACGAATCCACAATCCCATCTTCTCATAGAACATCAGAAGTCTAGATAACACTGTGCCAGCATTCCTATAAGGTAACAAGTGTCCAGAACTATTGCTCCCTTTACATGAGTATATTCTCTCCATTTTACCACAGCCCCTACCACTTTTGATTGTCTAATATCACCCTGCTTCATACATTCAAGCTACCTTCCTGATCTGTACAGCCACCTGAGTATGAGACTCATATATAAATACTGATGGCCTAGTATGGCTACAATCAGCCTTATCCCCAAAAACCTAAATCCACTCCTCAGGTCCCTTCACAATCTTGCCTTAAACCACCTTTATAATTTCATCCCTTATCATCTTCCGCACCCTAGAGTCCACACTTTCACCCAACGGTCCCATGGCCCCTGGTATAAAACCAGGTCAGGCTCCTTTCTGTGGTCCCTCAGCAGTCCTGCAAGTGAAGCACACGTAGTGGAGACTCCATCTACCCCAGACATCTTTCCTGAGCCTTGGGGACCGGCGGGCAATGACGCCTATCTATCAGTAATAAACCCACTTCATGTAACTTACGTGGGTGTTCTATCTCACTAGACTCAGCCAAGTTGGTAACCAGCACACAGTGAATCTGCTTCACACCCTGAACACCATTAATTCATTGATTCAGTATTGGTGATAACTACCACATGCTCGGGTACTGCGAATGACAAATCAAAGCTTAGACTACAAGTCTAAAGTCTCTTTCTGAATAGAAGAAAATTCGACTCCTAGATACCTAATGCCCAAAACAGCAGAGATAATAAAGCGACATTTTTTCCCTACTTTGCTTCTTAATTTTAATACCAACATTAGATTTTTATATTCCAAATATATCTTTCAGGAAACTAGCTCAGTAAAGGTACTCTATATCCTAAAATACTAGGATTTGTTTTAGGTAACTTAAAAGAGAGAAGATCAATCTGATCAATGAACAAAACAAGGCTACAATCCTCAAAACTTCCTACGTGAAAAGTTAACATGGATCATATAGCATCCACTTAATTAAACATGACATTAATTTTCTAGTGTAATAAAGTTAGCACAGCCAAATAATGAGCTTGAGGAGTTTATGTATCTTAACAATTTCCAATCCAATGAAATCCTAGATGCAACTGGGAGATTTGTTTTTAAAAATTACGTATATATTCTGAAATGTCTGATTATAAACGTGACGGGCCTGATTTTAAGAACATGCTGGGGGGCTGGCCCGGTGGCGCACTGCTACAGTGCGGCGCTCCCGCCGAGGGTTCAAAAAAGTCAAAGGGAAATCTCAAAAGTACTGTGAATTTCAGAACATCCTACACAGAAGAGAGAAAACCAAGCTCATTTTCTATTTCTATATTCTCTCCCCAAGGAGACATTCATTTTCATGGTTTCAGAGATCATCTTTAGACCACTGGAGATTTCCATAGCTATTTTCTTACCCTAATTTCTCTCACTATAATTGAATTTCATGTTCCTGACTTCCCTAAACTTTTTTCTATTCAAATGCTTTATTTTCACCTCCACCACTACATGTTTAAAATTAAACATATCTTCATCTTTCCTAAGTCAATGTCTCTGCCCAGTTTCTCAATTTTTAAAATGTCTATGAGTCCTGTATTCATTCTGGGTAGAAAAAAAAAAAAAAAAGAACATGCTGGGAAAATGCCCACAAGTAATGGAAAATATTCATCCTAACGTGTAAAAAAATTAATACATTACAAATTCTATGGGACAAAATACAGGAACAAGAATCAACAGTTTAATAAGGACTACTAGGGTAAGCATGTAATTGAACTTGGACCTACCCTTCACACCACAGCAAAATCCAAGTATATTAAAATTTTTTAAATGTTTTCAAATCCAATAATTATTAAAAGTATTAGCAGAATAATATGCACATATCAACAATAATTATTTTGACTATTATACAAATTATGAAAGAACCTCCCATAGTAAAATTATAACTTTTTGTGTCACCACTGTCCATACTTTTATGAAAGTTTATGAAAGCAGCTATAATTCTTTACAGTATTTATATAAATGTCTGTCATACTTCTCCACATTATACATCCCCAAATGGGTAGACGGGAATATACAAAAGAGAACTCAAACAGTAAACAATAATTTTAACTTCACTAAAAAATGTAAGATACATATCAAAAAAAATGTAAAATACATATCAAAACAACTATGTATATTTGAAAATTTTCATAACAAAATATTTTAAAGTTAAAATAAAATTTCAATGTTAAAAAACAAAAAACAACTATGGCGCCATTCTTCTCTATTAAATGAAAATAAAGAAAATTATTTGTAATGCCACTTCCAGCCCTCAAGATTAGGGCTGATCTTTGGTGCCTGTGGGTCTAGCCCTCTTACCTTCAGGGATTTCCTTTGTTGAGGGTAAAGAATGAGTTAAGATTTAGTGAAGTGGAGACATATACATTATAGGGCCCCTTTAACTTCTCTAAGATTTGCATTACTTTATATGAAAATAAACATACAGAAATCTCTCCTTAATATGCAAAATCTCCCGTCCTCATGCAAAATTCTAGTGTGAATAGTTAGCCCCAAAGTGAGAGGGCTACTGCCCTCCAGCAACCACACAGCACATACTTTCCCAAAGACCTTCAATTGATTAGTATCTATCCTTCAACTTGTATCCAAAGACAACTCCTCTGGAATGCCTTCCTGGCTGTTCTCAATCTAATGTGATACTCCTCCTAAGTGCTTTCTTCAGTCAATTTTTCTGCATCTCTCGTCTGACTGTAAACTCCCTAACAGTGTCTGTATCTTACTCATTTCTAAATGCCAAAACCTATTACCATAGTTAAGATGCCAAATTAAGCGTGAGAGACAGATATTACATACTACTTGTATACAGACATATGTAATAACAGCAAGAAATTGGATAATTCAATGCAACAAAATTTATTAAATTAATTTAACAATTATTCATTAAGTACCTGTACTTGGGTCAGGGAATAAAGTAATGAATAAAAAAAAGGACAAATTCCTGCTGTTATGAAACTTACACTCTAGGTAGAAAAAGACTTACATAAATAATTTCTTGATTATAATAAGACAACAATGGTTAAGCAAAAATACTTTATCAGTGTACTAAACACATATTTAGAGGAAGCCAGAAACTGAACTTTTTTGAGTCACATGGTTATATCTCCCCTTAGGCAATATGCCCCAAATGTATGCATTCACTGATGAGGCCCCATGGCTTCCTTTGTGTTAGAAACTGTTTGTCTACTTGGAAGATGAAGAAAAAAGGCATAACACAAAATTATAAAAGCCCACTAAAAATAATAAGCATAAAAAACTGGAAAAAGCCCACAAAATTATACCACGATTAGATTATAATTATGCAAAGACTATATTTATGTACTCATGGATAGAAATTAAAGCAGAAATAAAAGAATGTAAATAGTTATTTTATGCTCAAGAGGTATTCAGCTTAAACTTTTTGTTTTGTTTTAGACAAAAACAGTGAATTCTTTTTTACTTCATCATTCTAAATAAGTCCTCAGGCAAAGAATATCCTTATCATGTGGGTCGTTTAAATAAATAACCATTTTCACAAGTCCCAGTACTTAGGTACACTCTCACCTACTGACCTTCAGGTAAGTGGGAAAAATGTGGACATTATTAAGAAAAATATAGGTTAACTACATAAAAAGCCTGGTAGATAATTTTTCACCTTCAAATATATGCTTTTCTCTGGCTACATTTATAGAAACATGGTAAATTAGTTCTCAATAGGAACAAGGTCAATCAGTTCTCAAAAGGTGCATGTTAAATTAGTTCTCGATAGGAAAATGGTAGGTTAATTCTCAATAAGATCATGGAAAGTTAGTTTTCACTAGGAACATGGTAAATTAAACACAAGTGGCTGGCTGGTTAGCTCACTTGGTTAGAGCATGGTGCTGATAACATCAAGCTGAAGGGTTCAGAACCCCTTACCAGCCAGCTGCCAACAACAAAAACAGAATTAAATACAGGGGGCAATCTTAAAGCACAATCTCAAACATTTTCAGTTTGTTTTTTTATATGAAAGGGTACAAACAAAATCTCTGAAGATCCAAAAATTTAATCCCATGACTTTGTGTCATCTCAGTTCTTGAATAGCAAATCATTTCTTAAGGATAATGTTTAAAATAGGAATGAAAAGGTAATACTACAATTGAAATTATTTGGTTTGTGTTAAATCTGTAAATCCCACTACTATAAGTTGTAATTATTAAAATCACTGTTCCTCTTCTCTATGCAGTCCAGGAAAATCAAAACCCCTCATAAGCAGTTGTACTAAGACAAGGTTCATAGATCTCATTAAGGAAGTTTTTTACTTCTCACAGTGACCCCTCACCCACAAAGTCTCACTCTAAATACTACTTATACATAAAGTAGAACAATGCAAGCTCAACTGACTTTACTCATTTTGTCCTTTAGTCTTGAAAATATTCCCTATTCTCATCTTGGCTAAACCATTTAGAGTGAAAGAATACCAAGGCTGACCCTCTCAATAATAGCTGAGATCACATCTTCTAATGTAAATTCAAGCAGGGCTACCTATCCCTAGGATATGTGGAAGCCCTAAACAATATTTTTTGTCAGGCTCCCTTGTATATAAATAATTTTTTTTTCCTTTTTGTCTTTTTTCGTGACCGGTAACGGGATCACAACCCTCGGTGTCGCGCCCGTACCGGGGACCGGCAACGGGATCGCAACCCTCGGTGTTGTGCCGGCACCACGCTCAGCCAGTAGCGGGAACCGGTCTCCACATGGGATCCGAACCCTCGGCGGGAGCGCCGCCGCACTCCCAAGTGGCGCACTCTCCAGTGCGCCACCGGGCCAGCCCTAAATAATTTGATTTTTAAATGTATCACAAAATTCATGGGTCCATGGTTGCTAGTGTGATTTATTGACAAAGCTTTAGAATACTGGGTAAAAAAGAGGGACTGCAAGTATTTATTTAGTGGGCCATCATGCACATATTCTCCAGAGTGTCTAGGCACATCTCTGCATTCTTCATTATTATATGTGCTGTTTCTGGCTAGTTTCATAATTCTCACCCCAGAAAAAGGTAACAACACTATTATTACTCACAATGCCATGGCTCTTAGTATATGTTAGTATTGAAACAATATTCATTTGCATCAGTTCATTAATGTCATTTATTTAACACTGATTAAAATCATTACTAATGATGCCGCATCATCCTTTGTAATATATGTGAATACAAACTTTCAAAGACTCTCTCAAAGGTTGTTAGGTTGTTATCGTGCTTCATTTGGCAGTCTCTCAAGTCTTACCCAGAGTATGCAGAAATGTGTGAGTGATAATTTGTTTTTTGGTCAAGTCAAATTTACAGTTGGGAATTTCATAACATAAAATGCACTACCCTTGGTACCTACTCAAAGTAGTTGAAAACTTACATCCATACAAAAACCTGCACATGATGTTTATAATAGCTTTATTCATAATTGCCAAAACTTGGAAGCAACCTAGATGTCCTTCAGTAGGAGAACGGATAAATAAACAGTACTATATCTAGACAATGGAATGTTATTCAAGCTACAAAGAAATGTTATCAAGCTATGAAAAGACATAAAATAAACTTAAATGCACTTTACTAAATGAAGGAAGCCAATGTGAAAAGCCTATATTCTGTGTAATTCCAACTATATGATATTCTGGAAAAGGCAAAACTATACAGAAAGAACATAAATAAATAAATAAGCCCAGGGAAAAGGAGGGCAAGAACGATTAACAGGCAGAAAACAGAGGAGTTTTAGTGCAGTAAAACTACTGTGTCTAATGTTGTACTGGTGGATCCATGTCATTATACATTTGTACAAACCCATGGAATGTACAATACCAAGAGTGAACTCTAATGGAAACTACTGACTTTGGGTTATAATGATGTCTATTTGTAAGTTCACCAACCATAACAAATATACCACTCTGGTGGGGGACATTGATAATGGGGAAGCTATGCATGTGCGGGAGAAGGGGATATATAGAATATCTCTGTAACTTCATCTCAATTTTTTCATTGAACCTAACACCGCTCTAAAAAAAATAAAGTCTTAAGAAAAAGAACATTGCCAACAACCAAATAATAAACACAGTCTCAGATAAACAAAAGCTGATCCCTCCTTGCAGACCCATCTTATAAAATACACTAAGAGAAGTGCTGAAGGCTGAAAAGCAAGTGACCTAAGAATCTAGAAAAATCCACATGAAAAACTGAATGTCAGTAAAATTGTCTAATTAAAAAACAGTATAGGGCCGGCCCGGTGGCGCACTTGGTAGAGTGCGGCGCTTGGGAGCGTGGCGGCGCTCCCGCCAAGGGTTCGGATCCCATATGGAGACCGGTTTGCTCACTGGTTGAGCGCGGTGCCGGCGCGACGCCGAGGGTTGCGATCCCGTTGCCGGTCACGAAAAAAGACAAAAAGGAAAAAAAAAAAAAAACAGTATATATATGCACTTGTTCTAACTGATTTTAAAAAACAATTGCATGAAACAATATGTATATAGAGTCAACCCTTGAGGTGTCAACTCCCTATGCAGTTGAAAATCCACGTATAACTTTTGACTCTCCCAAAACATAATTACTAATAGATTACCGGTGACTGAAGATCTTACCAATAACATTAAGAGTTGATTAATAACATTAAATACATTAGTTAACATATTCTGTATGTTATATATAAATACTGTAGTCTTACAATAAAGTTAGCTAGAAAAAGAAAATGTTATTAAGAAAATCCACAGAGGGCCAGCCCGGTGGCGCACTGCTACAGTGCACCGCTTGGGAAGCGCGGCGGCGCTCCCG
>NW_007728332.1:179945-198400 GCF_000696425.1 Galeopterus variegatus
TCCCGCCAAGGGTTCGGATCCTACATACAGACTGGTTCCCATTCACTGGCTGAGTGAGGTGCAGGGAGCAACGCCGAGGGTTGCGATCCCGTTGCCGGTCCCGGGCCAGTACGGGCGCGACACTGAGGGTTGGGAGCAACGCCGAGGGTTGCGATCCCGTTGCTGGTCCCGGGCCAGTACGGGCGCGACACTGAGGGTTGCGATCCGTTGCCGGTCATGAAAAAAGACAAAAAGGAAAAAAAAAAAAAAGAAAATCCACAGAAGTGGAGCATGAAGTCCAAATCCGTGTTGTTCAGGCATCAACTGCAATTGTATTATTGGACCTATAACATATAGAAATGTTACATATCTGTCCATAATAGAAAAGTGGGAGGTGGTAACAAAGCTTTACCAAACTAAGGAAATGATACCAGATGGCAATGTAATTCCATAGGAACAAATGAAGAGAATAATGGTAAACAGAAGAGTCACATGACACTCTATAATTTTTCTCCTTTCTTCTCTCCACTTCTATGGAAGACAAAATTATATGAATAATTATACCACTGTACTGATAGGTTTGTAACCTACACAGACATACTTAGTATATCAGTAACAGCACAAAGAGGAAGAGAGAATAAAGGTAAATAGGGGTAATGTTTCTGTGTCTCACAGGAATAAAACTGGTACAAATATGTGGGAGATTTGGTTGAGATTTATATTGTAAGCACTAGAGCAACCCCTGAGAATCCAACTCAAAAACATATAGTGAAGTTATCAAAAGAAAACAGTTTTAAAATTAAAAAAAAAAAAATCAGGAAAGGGAAAAGAAAAAGCCCTAAAACATACTATAAATAAAAAGCAAAACAGTGTACATAAATGCAACTATACCAGTAATAACATTAAGTGTGAAGAAATTAATCCAATCAAAGGTAGAGACTCTCATGCTGAATAAATAACTGAAGATTCTACTATATGCTCTGTATAAAGGATGCAATATAGATTCAAAACAGAATTAAGTTGAAAGTAAAAGGATATAAAAGATACAACATATAAACAGCAATCATAAGAAAGTTGAAGTGGCTATAGTAATATCAGACAAAATAGACTCAAAAATAGTACTAAAAATAAAGAGGGACATTTTATCATGATAAACATGACAATTCATCAGAAAGATATAAAAATTGTAAATATAAATTACATAATAACAACGACTCAAAATATATGAAGAAAAAACTGACAAATGAAAAGGAGAAATGGACAATCTTAACAGTGATAGTTGGAGACTCCAATACTTCACTTTCAATAATGGCTAGGAAAACTAGGCAAAAGATGAACAAGAAAACAGAAGACTTGAACAGCATTATAAACCAGTCAGGTCAAACAGACATCTATAGATTGCTCTTCCCCAAATCAACATAATACTAATTCTTCTCAAGTACACATGGAACATTCTCCAGCACAGGCCATATATTAGGCCATAAAATGAGCCTTAACAGAATTGAAATAGTGATATTTAAATATGCTATCTGACCAGAATAAAATAATATTAGAACACAATTACAGCTATGAATTTGGAAAATTTATAAACATATGAAAACAAACACCACAGTCCTAAACAACCAATGGGTCAAAGAAAAGATCACAAGACAAAGTAGAAAATACTTTGAAATGACTGAAAATGAAGACACAACAAACCAAAACTTATAGGAATGTAGCTAAAACACTGCTTATAGGGATTAACCTAACACTAACTAACCGATTACAGCTTCTAGCCATAAACTCATATATTTAAAAAAAAAAATCTCAAATCAATAATCTACCTTTGACCTTAAAACAATGGGAAAACACACAGTAAACCTAAACTAAGTTGAGAAAGGGAAAATAGTAAAGATTAGAGTAGAAATTAATGACAGAGAAAAGAAAAATACAAAAAAGTCAAGAAAGGGCCGGCCCGGTGGCACACTGCTACAGTGCGCCGCTTGGGAGCGCGGCGGCGCTCCCGCCGAGGGTTCGGATCTCACATACAGACCGGTTCCCGCTCACTGGCTGAGCGAGGTGCGGGCACGGGCGCAACACTGACGGTTGCGATCCCATTGCCGGTCCCGGTCCGGTGCGGGCGCGACACTGAGGGTTGCGATCCATTGCTGGACACGAAAAAAGACAAAAAGGAAAAAAAAAAAAGTCAAGAAAACAAAAGTCAGTTCTTTAAAAGATCAATACAAATAATGAACATAGACCAGGAAAAGAAGAGAAGGCTCAAAGTACTAAAATCACGAATAAAAAATGAGATATCATGGCTACCTTACAGAAATAAAAATCTCAAAGGAATACTGTGAACAAATGCATGGAGAAAAAAAAATTGCCAATCATATATTTCATAAAGGTCTCCTATCCAGAATATATATACAAATCTTACAATCAGCAATAAAAAGACAACCCAATAAAAACTCAGCAAAGGATTTGAATAGACATTTCTCCAAAGAAGATATTCAGATAGCCAACCAGCACACGAAAAGATGCTCATCATCATTAGCCATTAGGGAACTGCAAACGAAAACCATAAGCTACTACTTCATACCCACCAGGATGGTTATTTTTTAAAAAGGTGGGGGAGGAGGACATAATTGTTGGTGAGGATGAGGAGAAACTGGAACCCTTGTACATTACTGATGGGAATGAAAAATGTTTCAGTAACTGCGGGAAACAGGTTCATCGTTTCTCAAAAAGTTAAATATAGAATTACCATAGGATCCAGCAATTCCACTCCTTGGTATATACCTAAGATAACTGCAAACAGGGACTCAAACAGATTTGTGTATGCCAATGTTTACAGTAGCACTATTCACAATAGCAAAAGGGTGGAAATAACCCAAATATTCCTCAATGGATGAATGGATAAACAAGTTGTGGTACATACATACAATGGAATAGTATTCAGTCATAAAAAGGAATGAAGTACTAATACACACTACAATGTAAATGAGTCTCAAAAACGTTAAGAAAGAAGCCAGATACAAAAGGTCACATACTGTATGAATTCCGTTTGTGTAAAATATCCAGAATAGACAAAATCCGTGGAGACAGAGAGAAGATTGGTGTTGCCAGAGACTGGGATGAGGGGGGAGTATGGAGTGGATGCTTAATGGGATAGTATCTCCTTCTAGAGAGATGAAAACGTTAGAATGGCAAGTATCATTTTCTCTCAGATACTATAACTCAAAGCAGTACAGACTTCTTCCTCTTCTAAATTGGTGAGCTGGCCACAAAAGCTCTTTTAAAGGAATTTTCTTATTTGTAGATTTCAGAACTATTTAACAATAATAACCAAAGAATCCACACAATTGAAAGGATTTTTAGTACTACAGATGTTAATTGCTCAAACTTGTGATCAAAGACTTAAACAAAAAGATGAAACTTTTAATAAAGTTTTATGTTTAAAAAAAGGGGGGACATAAAAGAGATATAACTTGACTTCACAGCACAAATGACCGACTACTTCCCAATTTATCTTGAATGTGGGAGAAGATGTTAAGGAACCTGCTTGTTTGTTTAAATTAAGGGGCGTTTGGCATACCTGTACATAAGGAAAAAGAGCAAGTAGAGAATGACAAAATGCATATACAAGAAAATGAGGATTAGAGGAAAGAAAGGAAAGACCATTCAGCAAAATGGCTAAGATAACTAGGCTTAGAATCACACTGATATATGTTCAAGTGACAATGTCCCACTTTCTCATTAGGTAATTTCAGATAAGATACTGAATAAGTATGAGTAATATTTAAAATGTATTTTAGAATGATAAGAATTAAATGAGATAATGTCTATAAAGAGCTTAATTTAATGAATTATAATATATGTTTATATTACGATCTATGGAATAATGGATCTATGGACAAATATACGTATTTCTGCTAATGTCACCAGAGTACATAGATGGATTACAACTTTTAGCACTGTAAACGTCAAGAAAAAAAATTTTAACACAAACTGCTCAGGTTTGAATGTTTGTCCTCTCCAAAGCTGATGTTGAAGCTTAATCTCCAATATGGTATCTGAAAGGTGGGGCCTTTAAGAGGAAATTGGATCACAAGGGCTGTGTCCTCATGAATGGATTAATCCATTGATGGACTAATGCACTAATAGGTTATCATGAGCGTAGACTGGTGACTTTATAAGGAGAGGAAGAGAGCATGTTCTTGCTCCCTTGCCATGTGATACCCTACGCCACTTTGAGACTCTGCAGAGAATCTCCACCAGGAAGAAGGCTCTCACCAGATCTGCCCCCAGGATCTCGGATTTCCCAGCTTACAAAACCGTAAAAAATAAATTTCATTTCTTTATAAATTACCCAACTTCAGGTATTCTGTTATAAGAGACAGAAAATGGACTAAGACACAAACAAAACTTACAATATTATTTCCTATAAATGTTTAACTAGTATTTTCCAAACAAAATGCAACTAGGCCTTAGAGATCAGGAACACAGCACTAACAGGAAGGTGTCCATGAGTTCTGTAATCACTCAGACTTTAAAGGAGTTCGAAAGAAGTAAAAGACTAATTCTGCTTCTGAATCTACTTTAAGCCCAGCAATATCACTACCTGCATACTAAAAGGAACCTGGCACTGCTTGAATGTCTTTTGTGTGCTTGGTGTGTTCTATACCATGGTTACCAATTTTTACAGCAACTCTGTGAGGAACATATTATTAAAGTCATTTAACGTACAAGCCGATTGAGTCTAACTAAATACCTTGCCCAAGGCCAAGCATTGGGAAAGAGGTGTAAGAGAGATCTGAACCTAGATGGTACACACAACACCAATGCTCAGGGCCTTTCTCTGTCTCTAAGAGTAAAAGCTGGAACTTTACATATCCCACGACTAGTCCAAAATTGTCATAAAATTTTCTGGCATCAATTGCACTGTTTTACAACTAGAAATAAATCCAGAAGGTGGCAAAAGGAGACACTGTATACCCACACTGGCAATTTTAGACTCTCTAAGACCGAAGTGTTCTACAATGACTACCTACATAAAAAAGAAAACACAGTTATATGGTCCCTAACAAGACTGTAAAAAATTTATTTTTCCCACATTTTATTATGCAAATTTCAAACAAGTTTTTAAAAGAAAGTATAGTAAGCACCAATATACACCCCACCTAGAATTTACAATCATTAATATTTGGCTGTGATCACTTACTCTTAATCCATCTTACCTTTTGGTATATTTCAAAGTTGCAGACATCAGTATACTTCAACCCATAACACTTCAACATGGACATCAATAACAAGAGTTCAATGCGTATTTATAAGTATTTAAATTTTTAGGTAAATTTTACGTACAATAAGAGACATATCGCTTGATAACTTTTAACAAATGCATGCACCATTTAACTCTAAAGTGAGAAGTAAAACATTTTTCCTATCAACCCAGCAAGTTCCCCCAAGACTCTTCCCAGTCAATCCTCACCCCTCCACCAGAGGCAATACTTTTTTTCACCACGGATCAATTTTAGCTGTTCTAGAACTTGATGTAAATGGAATAATACAAAATGTACTTGTAATAGTCTGTTTCTATTACACACAGAACTGGGTAATTTATAAAGAAAACAAAATTTATTGCTTACAGTTTCAGAGGCTGGAAAGTCCAAGGAACACATCTGGTGGTGGCGACGGTGACCCAAGGGTCTCACATTGCAAGATGGTGGAAAAAGAGAGAGAGATAGCTCCTCATGCACTTACTTTTAAAGCCCTCAGAACCATGCCCATAACCACCATTTTTAACCTACTCACTAGGCATGGTCCTCAGAATCTAATCACCTCTTTTAATTACCATTAATAGGATTTCCCACCCACTTAATGGTCACAGTGGAGATGAAGCTTCTAATCTATGAAATTTGAGGGACACAGTTCAATCAATCCATAGCAGTACTCATTTATGTAACATTTCTTTCTCTTTTTTTGTGTTTATTGTATTGATTATGCATATTCATGGGTTACAAAGCTGGCCTTCACCACCTGTGCCCAGGATGTGATACTCAGACCAATACTATCTAGATGCCCATTACCACAAATTGCAATTATTTTCCATGTTCCCCACCCAATTAATCCCTGACCTCCCTCCCCCTCCCACTACCCTGGCAAACCTAAGTATGCACTCTCCTTCTGCAAGTCCAGCACACCACTGTGGTCTTTCTTTCCTTCCTTCTGTCTCTCTTAGCTCCCACTTATGAGTGAGCACATGCAGTGCTTTTCCCTCTTTACCTGGCTTATTTCACTTCACACAATTTTCTCCAAGCTCATTCATTTTGCCGCAAATGGCAGAATTTCTTTCTTTTTTATGGCAGAGTGGTATTCCATGGAGTGTATATATCATACTTTCCTTATCCTGTCATCCATTGATGGACATTTAGGTTGGTTCCAACTCTTGGCTATTGTAAATAGAGCTGCGATGAACATGGGAGTGCAGGTGTCCCTTCGACCTGATGATTTCCATTCCTTTGGGTATATACCTAGGAGTGGGATTGCTGGATCATATGGAAGATCTACCTGTAGTTTGAGAAACCTCCATACTGTTTTCCATAGTGGTTGTACTCATTTACAGTCTGACAAACAGTGTAGGAGCACACTCTTCTCTCCACATCCTTGCCGGCATTTGTTATTCTCCATCTTTTTGATTACAGCCAGTCTAACTAGGGTAAGGTGATATCTCAATGTGGTTTTAATTTGTGTTTCCCTGATTAGTAATGTTGAGCATTTTTTTAAGTGCCTGTCAGCCATCTGTAAATATTCCGTAGAAAAATGTCTATTAACCGCCTTTGCCCATTTTTTCATTGGGTTGTTTGTTTTTTTACTGTATAGTTGCTTGAGTTCCCTGTATATTCTGGATATTAATCCTTTGTCAGGTGTATAGTTTGCAAATATTTTCTCCCATTCTGTAGGTTGTCATTTCACGCTGTTGATGGTTTCCTTTGCTGTGAAGAAGCTTTTTAGTTTGATATGATTCCATTTATTTATTTTTTCTTTTGTTGCTTGTGCTTTGGGGCTCTTGTTCAAAAAGTCTTTGCCCAGTCCTACCTCCTGAAGTGTTTCCCCTACATTCTCCCTTAGTAGTTTTACAGTTTCAGGTCTTATACTTAAATCTTTAATCCATTTTGAGTGGATTTGGGTGATAGGTGCAGGTAAGGTTTCTCATCATATTGTTAATGTACAAAGACTATGTTGCTTTTTACTGCTAATCTGTATTCCATTTTTGACTATAACTATTTGTTTATCTGTACTCCCATTTCCAGTTTTTGCCTATCATGAACACTTTTGTACAAATCTTTGCAGATATGTTTTCATTTTCTCTTGGATAAATAACTAGGAGTAGAATTGCTAAGTCATGGGACAGGGTATAAAACTCTCTAATTTTATAAGGGTTCTCACTGCTGCACATGTGGTATTGTTAGTCTTTAACTTAAACTAATGTGGTGGGTATATAGTGATATCTCATTGTAATTTTACTTTGCATTTCTCTAGTTACTGATGGATGTTGGTAACATTTCACGTGCTCAGTGGCAATTCATATAGCATCATTTATTTAGAAGTGTTTGTTCTAATCTTTCTCCAATAATTGAGTTTTCTTTTTATTGTTTGGTTGCAGAGGTTATTCATATAGTCTTGATACAAGTCCTTTACAGGTTTTGCTATTACCCATCCCTTAATGGTCTCTTTTGATGAAAAGCTTTTTATTTTGATGAAGTTTATTTTACAGTGTTGGTTGTCTGAATTTTCTAAAACAGCTGCTGCTTTCTGTATTCTGTCAGAGAAACCTCTGCCTATTCTCTTCCTTTTTCCTTCAAGAAGCTTTATGGTTTTAGCTTTTATATTTAGGTCCATCTTGATTTATCTTTTGTGAACAATGTGAGGTAGGGGGTAAAGTGAATTTATCCATATGGATATCTTGTTGTTCCAGTAATGTTTGTTTAGAATCCTTTCTTTTCCCCCACTGGGTACCTTTCTTTGTTAGAAATAATTTCCCAGCTCTCTATTCTGTTCTATCTATATATCTTATATCCTTATGCTGGTATTACAGTCTTGATTACTGTAGCACATCAGAGTAAATCTTGAAATCAGGTGGCATAAGTTATTCACCTTATAATTCTTCAAGATTGCTTTGTATAACCTAGATCCTTTCTATTTCCATATGAATTTTATAAGCAACTTGTCAATTTCTACCAAAAAAAAAAAAAAAGCCTGCTAAGATAATTATTTGACCACATTAAATTGTGGTCTCCAACTATGGAGAACTGTGTTGTTTAATTTCCAAATATCTGAATTTTTCCTGGATATCTTACTGTTATTGATTTCTACTTGAAATTCCATTTTGGTTAGAGATTATACTCTTAAGGATTTCAGTCTTTTGAAATGTATTGAGACATGCTGTACAGCCCAATATATGCTTTATCTTAGTATGCATATCACGTGCACTTGAATAGAATGTGCACTCTACTTTTAGTTGCATGTGATGTCCTACAAATGTCAGTTAGATCAAGGTGGCTGATAAGTGTTTCCAGACCTTCCACATCTTAACTAATTTTTTTGTCTACATTTTCTATAAGTTACAGTAGACGTTAAATGCATTAAAATGTACAATTGTTATGTCTTCCTGATGAGTTTTATCACTACAAAATGTGCTTCATGTCCAATAATAATATCTTGAAATCTACTTTATCTAATATTTATATAAGCAGTCCACCTTTCTTATGCTTACTATTTGCATGCTACATTTTTTCCATACATTTACTTTCAATCTATCTGTGACAATATATTTAAAATGCCTCTCTCAAGGACAGCATACAGGCAGGTCTAGCTTTTTATCTAACCGGCCCAGCTCAAGTTTCTTATCTGTTCATTCACGATGTACACATTTTCCTTTATGTCCTTTAACAGAGTTACAATAGCTGCTACTTCTAACATATGAGTAGTATCATGGCCAAACTCAACTAATTGACTTTTCACTTAAATATGAGTCACATTTTTCTGCTTTTTATGTGAGTGTTTAATGTATAAGGATTGTATCCTGGACACTGAATGACACATTTTTAGAGACTTTGGATTTGATTATGTTCTTCTAAAGAGTATTCACTTTTCTGCTTAACAGGCAGTTAACGTGGCTATCCTCAATCCACAACCTCTTTCTCCCTTGTGGTGAATAGCAAATAAAATCTCTTCAGTTCTTTTAGCCTAAGATTTCTAGGCAGAATTTGGGGCACTCTCCTCTGTGGGATTCTACTTTATACTCCCTAACTTTCTAACTGCTACAGTCACCCCAAATTCTGTCTTGTGATTTCTAGCCAAGCTTCAGCCACCCTACACAACACTGACTGGGCCTTGCCCTCAGGCAAACAGCCACAATAAATGAAAAACTCATCTTCTGACATTCTGTTCTTCCAAAGTTAACATCCTCCAGTTTCTGCCTGCTTTCTGTCTTTCTACTATGCTTTCCTATATGTGTTTTTTAATATTTTGTCCAAAATTTGTCATTGTTATTTGCAGAAAAGGTAGTCTGACATGTACTACTCTGACATTACTGAAAGTGGAACCCTTAAGGATTATTTTTAATATTAGAAAATAAGAGGACTATATAAGTCATATCTGTGGTAATTTATACCATTACATTTTTAACATTACATGGCTGTAATAATATTTCCTACAGCAGCCCTTTTTCTATTCTAGTATTTGGGAAATGAAAGGAAGGAGAAGCCAGCAAAGAAGAGAAACAGGACAATAGGGGTAGTAACCGTGAAAGGGGAGGAAGATTTATGCTAAGAAAAAGTACAAATTGACAAATTCTGTGTCCTGGCATCTTATAAGCTGAAGTTCTGCCTAGCAAACAAGGAGATGTGGGAAAGATAAGATATAATTCCTGACAGAGATGCTACAAATAATATTGATACATATAGTTAGTAACCTTCATAAAGAGAATAAAAGCCAAAAAAATGCTATAATGTTATGAGATCATGAACAGATAGATCATATATTACACGTTATAAAATAACAATAACAAAGAAACACAGATTCATCAATACAACCTCCAACATTCTTCTCTTTTTACCATGAGAACACACTGAAATATGAATTTTTTCTTAAGTGCAATGTTTTTATATAATTAAATCTTTAAAATATAATCTTTCAAGAAGTACAACTAAAAACTCCAGACTTCCTTTTACAATCACTAAGCTTTGTCAGCATTTGTATATACATAATTATACATGAGAAAGTATTTTAAAATGTATGCTTTTGATCATCATAATTAAACACCTTCAACTATATATATAATATTATTCAATCAGAGAATTCTGAAAAAACATTGAAGTAGGAAGCACCAGGAATCTGATTCCCCAACTAGAAAACCATTGCACTGGCAGAATCTGTCCTATGTAACTATTTTAGAACTCTCAAGTCTATTGAAGGCTTGCAGCTTCTAGGGGAAGGCTTGGACAGTAAATTGTAGTTAATTTTGGACAACTTCATATATTAGCACAGTAACAGCTACCCATCAGCCACCCTCAGCCCTATGGAAGGCAGTTGTGCATACATTCCAAGGAGCAGCTTGCACACAGCTTATAGGAACCAGGTTGTGCAAAAAGTACCATGTCCTCCAAATATCAGGGAAGTGTGCTCTGAGCACTGCTACTGATCTCAGAGGTGCAAAGAGGCAGGCAGCCATTTGTGTCATATCTTCTCCCACTATTGCAAGCCCCTCCTCCTCTGGCTGAAGTGACTGCCAGGGGATTTAAATGGCTGGTGCTCATTTTTGCCATCCCTTAAGTCTTTGGGGAGCCAGACATTAAAGTCTAAGACATTCAAAAGCAACTGCATATATGTAGAAAATTAGAAAGTGACTGAGTATGCACAGGGAAAAGCGTAGGCTCAGAAAAGACCAAGAAGACCTTAAGTTTACACTTCAGGCTGATCATTCACATAGAGACAGCCATATAAATATAAATGAAAAGACAAAACCAGTAATAAAAAGACAGCAAACCCTGGAAGAGAGGGAGAATCTGATTTCAAATGTTACCACATTATTAGATTCAAATGTACAGTTTTCAACTAAAAAAAAATTTAAGACAAACAAGGCTGCAGAAATGTATGGCACATTCAAAGAAAAAAATAAACCAACAGAAACTGTCCCTGAAAAAGACCTGATGGCAAATCTTCTACACAAAGAAAGACTTTAAAAAAGCTGTTCTTAGATGCTCAAAGAACTAAGACATGGGAAAAAACAAACAAAAAAATTATACATGACAATTAGTGTCGATAAAGAGATAGAAAACCTAAAAGGAAACCAAAAAGAAATTCTGCAGGTGAAAAGTACAATAACAGAAATAAAAAATTCACTAGATGGATTCAAAGGTAAATTTGAGAAGACAGGAGAATCAGTGAATTAGAGATAAGACAAGGAAAATTATCAAGTCTGAGGAACAGAAAAAAAAAGACTGAGAAAAAGACCTAAGGGACACCATCAAATGGACCAACACATGAACTGTGGGAGTATCAAAAGGAGAAGAAAGAGTGAAAGGAGCAGAAAGAATATTTGAAGAAGAAATGGCTGAAAACTTCCCAAACTTTATGGAAGTTATGAGTAAAAACATCCAAGAAGCTCAGCAAACTTTAAGATGAACTCAAAGAGACCCATACTGAGACACATTATAATCAAACTTTCAAAAGGCAAAGAGAGAATCCTGAAGCAGCACAAGAGAAGTAACTTGTCACATATAAGAGATCCTCAATATTATCAGCAGATTTCTCATCAGAAACTATGGAGGCCAAAGACAGTGTGCTGATATGTTAAGAGTACTAAAAGAAAAAAAACTGTCAGCCACGAATCCAATATCTGACAAAACTGTCCTTCAAAAGTATGGGATAAATTAAGACATTCCCAGATAAACAAAAGCTGAGAGAGTTCATTACCACTAGACCTGCCATGTGAAAATGCTCAAGAGAGCACTGCAGGTTGAAATGAAAAATCACTACACAGTAACTAAAAGTCATATGAAAAAATGAAGATCTCAATAAAGGTCAATACATGGGCAATTATAAAAGCTAGCATCATTGTAACCCCCTTTTTTTCTACATGATTTCAGAGACTAATACATTTTTAAAACTTATTAGTCTAAAAAGTAATATTATTGTAACTTTGGTTTATAACTCCACATTTGTTTTCCACATAATTTGAAAGACTAACACACTTGAAAGAATTATTAGTTTACATTTTGGGGCACACAATGTAAAAACACATAATTCTGTGACATCAACAACCTAAAGGGGTAGGGATGAAGCTGTGATGGAGCAGAGTTTTTGTATATTATTGAAGATAAGCTGGTATAGACACAAATTAAAAGTGTTATAACTTTAGGACATTAAATGTAATCCCCATGGTAACACATAGTAAATAGCTATAGAATATACACAAAGAGAAATGAGGAAAGAATTTAAACATTTTGTGGCAAAAATTAACTAAGCACAACAGAAGCCAGTGATGCAGGAAATGAACAAAAAAAGCAGTAAAGCATATGGAAAATAGCAAAATGACAGAAGTCCCTCTATACCACTAATTACTTTAAATTTCAATGGATTAAACTCTCCAATTAAAAGACAGAGATTGATGAAATGAATTTAAAAAACCAGTATCTAACTATATCTTGTCTACACCAGACTAATTTTAGATCCAAAGATACAGAGTGAAAATGAAAGAAGAGAAAAAGATATTCCACACAAATAGTAACCACAAAAGAGCAGAGGTGGCTATGCTAATAACAGAAAAAATAAACTTAAATCAAAAAAGGCTAAAAGAGACAAAGAAGAACATTATATATTATTAACAAAAGGTTCAATACAGCAAGAAAAGATATAAAACTTATAAAACATTTATGCACCTAATAAGAGATGATACAAAACAAAAACTGACAGAATTTAAGGGAGAAACAGATAGTTCTACAATAATAGTTGATGAAATCAATACCCCATTCTCAATAGTGGTTAGAACAACCACACAAAAGATAAGCAAAGAAATAGAGGACTTAACATAATAAACCAACTAGATCTAACAGACATATACACAACACTGTACCCAACAACAGCACCTTCTTCTCCAGTGTACATAGGACATCTTCTAGGAGAGACCATATGTTAGGCCATAAATTAAGTCAAAATGTGGTATAAACATAATGGAATTGTTTTGACAACACAGATGAACCCTGAGTACATCATACTAAGTGAAATAAGCCAGTAACAAAAAGAAATATTATATGATTCCATTTATATGACGTACTTAGGGTAGTCAAAATCAAAGAGATAGACAGCAGAATGGCGGTTGCCAGGAGCAGGGGGAGGGGAATATGGGGAATTATCATTTAATAGATACAGAGTTTCAGTTTTACAAGATGAAGAATTCTGGAGATGGATGGTGGTGATGGCTGCACAGCATCATAAATATATTTAATAATACTAAACTGTACACTTAAAAATGGTCAAGATGGTACATTTTATGTTATGTGTATTTAACAATTAAAAAATAGGGGAAGGGAAGATGTATACAATGCACAGTTATTTGACATTAATAATTAATACATAATTCAGTCATACCATTTTACTCTGGTGACTCTAAAACTGATTAAAAGCAAAATTAAATGTATCACTTTCGAAAATTTACATAAACAAATAAAAGTAAACAAAGATAGAATCACAAATACGTTTGTTAAATTTATAGTACTTTAAAGGTTTGTAAGACCATTTTCTGAAGGGTTCAATATTCTCCCATGTAAGAATACAAAATTTATTCCTATTGTTAAAACTTTTCCATAACTCCATCATCTATGACCTAATGAATCATTTTTTTCTACCCCTACTAGTGAGAATATGAAGAATATATATTTCATAGCAATGAATCCAAATTTCAAATTTGAAAATGACATCTGCTTTCTCTTTAAAACCACATGAACTACTTTCAGATCTATCTGTGCCAACCAGCACAGATTTTTTTTGTAAGAACTTGTTTACCTTCTTAAAAAAAGCCTGACCCTCACTCAGGTTATCTGATATTCATCATATCTATTAGCCTGTACTTATATAGAGGTCACTACATAAATTACGTGAGAATTACATAACAAGCTCACCTAAAGCCAATTCCCTTCACACTTCCTGAAAAAAGTATGCCACGAAGAGAACTCACTGCTGTGTCTCTGCTGCCCTCTACAGGAATGGTTCTCAGAAGACAGCAATACCAACGTGCTGTCAACTGAACAATATGAAAGGTCACATCAGTGATCAACTATACTTGTTAAATGTCCTAAAACACAACATTATAAGAGAAGTTATTGCTGTGGTCTTTGGTTTCTATCATGCTTCTCCTCCACGTAGATGAACACATATAGTCATGTTATACTCCGAGGATTACAACATATGTAGTTAAGAGAATTTGGCATCAGACTACAAGTTAGAATCTCATTCTGCCATTTACCAGTTGTGCCTCTCTAATCCCTCATTTGTAAAATGTGGTTAATAATAACATCCACCTCACGTGATCATCACTTAGCAAAATGCCTGACACACAGTAAGAACTCAGAGTTATTATCGCTATTGCTATTATTGATACTACAGCAAAATGGGTAGGACCACAGCCCAGAAGCCAGAGTGCCTGAGTTAGAATCCTGGCTCAGTTACTTATTACGTTATAACAGAAGGGAAATTATTTAATCTCTCTGCACCTCAGAATTCTTATCTGGAAAACAGGGCTGATAACAGTATCTCCCACCTCACAGAGTTACTGTGAGGTTTAGATGAGGGCCCAACAACAAGAAAGCACTCATCACATCAGCGGCTGTTGTTATGAGCTCAATTACTTTTACATAAGCACTAACAGGACTCTGCTCCATAGGACTGTCAGAGTCACGCTTACAGGCAAGACTGTGTTCTAAATGATAACATCTCTCACCCCACCCCAGCCAAGCAAAGAATTCAAAACAGATCTGAATAATATTCAATGCTTCTCACTGAGTTAAAGTACAGTTCTGCTGTAGAATAAGCCGCCAGCTACCATATACATTCAATTTCTCCAAACATGCAAGAGAGACAAAAAGTAACAGCCTCATGACTGATATAAGCAAGTGTTTGTGTCTGAAGAGCTAAGCAGTAATTACAAAATTCCTAATTACAGAATAAATCTTCCCTCCTACAGGGTATTACTCAATGTATATGGCTCTTTTAAACCTTGTGGCTGACCCTGTCCATGCTCTACTCATACCTCCTTCCCCTATGTCTTCAGTGATGCTGGCCCTATTTCCAACTTCCAGTACCTTCATTTCCTTACCTCAGGGTCTGTCTGTCCACTGGGACCCATATTCCCTGCCTGTGCAGTAGGTTGCAAGAACTAGGAAATACTCCCATCCCCCAATTCTACCAAGGAACAGTCCTCAACCAATGAAGGAAGCAATCCATGTATAAATACCCCCTCTTCTTTGGTCCTCTGGTGTTATAATTCTGAGGCTCCCAGATGTGCACATGGTAACCTGCTTGATAATGATCCATGACTGGCTGCTATCCCTTCCCAGGCTCATGTGCCCACTTCACTACCAGATGTATGCTTTATTATTTCATCAGTACAGAAGCTGCACATGAAATACCAGGTAAAAAATGAAAATTAAAAAGACAGCTGACTTGTGATATAAAACTATGCAATGGAAGTATACCTCTCGTAATAGAAATGAGGTGATTTAAAAAGCAAAGAATATGAGGTAACAGGTGAGTCAGCCACCAGAGCAACCACTGCAATACATGAATATTGAGAAAAAAAATCTTAAGAAGCATATTCTTAGTACGATGTGACAATAACAAGAGCAGCAGACCACACTATCACAGAAGCCTTTATTTCCACACTAAAGTTCTCAGAAGTAAACTACTGCTAGACCACTCTATATATTCAAAGGTCAACAGAATTTTAGATGACAGAACACTTCCTGGTCTGGTTAGAAATAATTACTTTCAGTGCAGACACTAATGCATGGCCACAAGGATCATGAACAATCAGGGAACCATAACACCACACCCCCAAAATAAAGCACCAGTAACCAACTGGTGCTAAAGAAATGGAGACTTACAAAATGCCTAACAAAGAATTCGACATAAGCATCATAAAGAAGCTCAGTGAGCTACAAGAGAATACAGACAGACAACTAAATTATGTCAGGAAAACAATACACAAACAGAGAAGTTCAACAAAGAGAAACCATATAAAAGAACCAAACAGAAATTCTGGAACTAAAGAACATGGTGATTGAACTGAAAATTTTTATAAAGAGCTTCAACAGCAGACTTGATCAAACAGAAGAATAAGTGAGCTAAAAGAAAGAATAAAAAGAGTGAAGAAAGCTTAGAGAAATTATCAGACACAATCCAGAAAACCAATATGTGCATTATTAGTGTCACAGAAGCAGCATAGAAAGAGAAAGGGGTGGAAGGTTTACTTAAAGATATAATAACAAAATTTGCCAAATCTGGGGAACAATATAGATATCCAGATACAAGAAGCCCAAACGTCTCCAATTAGGTTTGATCCAAACAAGACTACCCAAAACATATTATAATCAAACTGTCAAAAATCAAAGACAAAAAGGATCCTGAAAGCAGTGAGAAAAAAGAAGCATAGCATACACAAGGGAAGTCCAATACAAGTCTCAGTAGATTTCTCAGCAGAAACCTTATAGGCCAGGAGAGAATGAAATGATTATATTCTAAGGGCTGAAAGTAAAAACTGCCAACCAAAAATACTATACCCAGCAAAGTTGTCCTTCTGAAATGAAGGAGAAATAAAGACTTTCCCAGACAAAACTGTTAAAAATAATACTTGTTATAATAGTTACAATTTATTAAGGATACACAATATAGATGTAAATTGTGACGTCCAAAACATAAAATGTACAGGAGTGGAGTAAAAGTATAGAGATTATTTTTTTATATGTTCCAAGTTGCTCCCACTTAAATTAGCCTGTTATAACCACAAGATGTTATATATAAGCCTCACGGTAACCATGAAGCAAAAACCTATAGTGGGTACACAAATTTTCCTTATTATACTTTTACTACTTACTATAAAAGAAATCAAAGCATAACATGACAGAAAATAATCTAATCACAAAGGAAGACAACAAGAGAAGAAAAAAACAAAGGATGTATAAAATGTGAAACAACCAGAAAATTAATAAACATGTCAGCAGTAAGTCCTTCCTTACCTACCTGTAATTGCCTTGAACTTAAATGGATTAAATTCTCCAATCAAAAGACTTAGAGTGACTTAAAAAAAATCATAAGACCCAACTCTATGTTGCCTACAAGAGAATCACTATACCTCTAAGGACACATATAGACTGAAAGTGAAGGGATGGAAAAAGATATTCCATGCAAATGGAATCCAAAAGACAGCAGGAGTAGCTATATTTACATCAGATAAAATAGACTTTAAGTCACAAACTATAAAAAGAGACAAAGAAGTCATTATATAATGATAAGAAAGTCAATTCATCAAGAGGATATAAAAATTTTAAATACATATTCACCCAACATCAGAGCACATAAATAAATAAAGCAAATATTAATAGATCTGAAGGGAGCAATAAACTGTAATACAATAAAAGTAAGGTACTTTAATTCCCTACTTTCAGCAATGGAAGATCATCCAGACAGAAAATCAATAAAGAACACTGGAATAGGACCTAATGGCTTCACTGCTGAATTCTACCAACCATTTAGAGAAGAACTAATATCAATCCTTCTCAAACTCTCCCAAAAAATTGAAAAGGAGAGAATACTTCCAAACTCACTTTAGGAAGCCAGCATTAGCCTGTTAATAAAACCAGACAAAGAAGATTACAGGCCAATAAACTGATGGACATAGATGCAAAAATCCTCAACAAAATACTAGCAAACCGAATTTGACAGCACATTAAAAGGATAATTCCCCATGATCAAGTGAGATTTATCCCTGGGATGCAAGGATGGTTCAACATACTCAAATCAATAAATGTGAAACATCACATTAAGAGAATGAAGGATAAAAGCCATATGATCATCTCAACAGATGCAGAAAAAGCATGTGACATTATTCAACATCCTCTCATAATAAAAACTCTCAACAAATTAGGTATAAATGGAATGTACCTCAACACAATAAAGGCCATTTATTACAAGCCCAGAGCTATCACACTCCATGCTGAGAAGTCAGAAGCTTTTCCTCAAAGATCAGGAACAAGACAAGGATACCCACTTCTATTCATTATAGCACTGAAATTCCTAATCAGAAAATAAGGTGAGAGTTAGAAATAAAAGTCATCCAGGGCCGGCCCGGTGGCGCACTGGATAAGTGCGCCGCTTGGGAAGTGCGGCGGCGCTCCCGCCCGAGGGATCGGATCCCACATGCAGACCGGTTCCCGCTC
>NW_007728332.1:198698-204007 GCF_000696425.1 Galeopterus variegatus
ATCCGTTGCCGGACACGGAAAAAGACGGAAGACAAAAAAAAAAAAAAAAAGAAAAAGAAATAAAAGTCATCCAAATTGGAAAGGAAGTAATGAAATTGTCTGTGTTTGCTGGTGACACAATCTTATAAACAGAAAACCCTAAAGACTCCACCAAAAACTTCTAGAACTGATAAACAAATTCAATAAAGTTGCAGGATACATAGTCAACACACAAAACTCAATTGCATTTCTTTAACAATGAACTATCTGAAAAAGAAATTAAGAAATCAACCCTTTCACAATAACATCAAAAATAATAAAATACTTAGGAGTAAATTTAACCATGGAATACTGAATACTGTATACTGAAAACTATAAAACACTGATGAAAGAAATAGTAGATTATCCTGTGTTCATGAACCAGAAGAATTAATATTGTTAAAATGTCCATACAACTGAAAGTTATCTACAGATTCAATGCAATCCCTATCAGAATTCCAACATCATTTTTCAATGAAATAGAAAAGACAATCCTAAAATTTGTATGGACCCACAAATACCCAAATATCCAAAGCAATCTTGAGTAAGAAGAGCTAAACTAGCGTAACACTACCTGACTTCAAAATACACTACAAAGCTATAGTAATCAAAATCGCACAGTGCTGGCATAAAAAGAGACACATTGACCAGTGGAACAAAATAGAAAGCCTAGAAATAAACCCACACATCTAGAGTCAATTTATTTTTGACAAAGATACCAAGAGCACACTGGGGAAAGGACAGTCTCTTCAGTAAACAGTGCTGGGAAAACTATGATTCAAATGCAGAAGAACAAATTTAGACCCTTATCTCACACCATATACAAAAATCTATTCAAAATGTATTAGAGACCTAATGGTCAGATCTGAAACTGTAAAATTACTAGAAGAAAATATAGGGAAATGTTCTATGACACTGGTTTGGGCAAAGATTTCTTAGATATGACCAGCCCCCCAAAAGCACCGGCAACAAAAGTAAAAATAAACAAATGGGATAGAATCAAACTAAAAAGCTTGTTTACAAAAAAGGAAAAAATTTAGGGCTGGCCCGGTGGCACACTGCTACAGTGCGCCCCTTGGGAGCACGGTGGCGCTCCCGCCGAGGGTTCGGATCCCACATACAGACCGGTTCCCGCTCACTGGCTGAGCGAGGGGCGGGCGCAGCACTGAGGGTTGCGATCCCGTTGCCGGTCCCGGTCCGGTACAGGCGCGACACTGAGGGTTGCGGCCCGTTGCCGGACACAAAAAAAGACAAAAAGGCAAAAAAGGAAAAAATTTAGAGTGACGAGACAACCACAAATTAGGAGAAAACACTGCAAACTATAGATCTGATAAGGGGCAAATATCCAAAATACGTAAGAACTCAACTCAACAGCAATAAGACAAAGAACCCAATTTAAAAATGGGCAAAGGGCCTAAATAGGCATGGCTCACAAGAAGACATACAAATGGCCAACAGACGTATTAAAAAATACTCATCATCAACAGTCATAAGGAAAATGCAAATTAAAACCAAAATGAAATATCCCCCACACCTGTCAGAATGGTGAGATATCTTTCATTAAAAAGATGAAAGACATCAAGTGCTGTTGGTGAAGTCTAGCAAAAAGGGAACCCTTGTACACTGTTGGTGAGAATGTAAATTAACACAGCCCTTATGAAAAACTCTATGGAGCTTCCTCGGAAAACTAAAATTAGACCTACCATATGATCTAGCAATCTTACTTCTGGGAATATAATCAAAGAAATTGAAATCAGTATGCAGAAAAGATATCTGCACTCTCACGTTCATTGCAGCATTATTCACAAGAGCTAAGATACGGAAGTAACCTAGGTGTCCATCACTGAAGAATGGATATAGAAAATGTATATATACACAATGGAATACTATTCAGCCTTAAAAAAGAAGGAAATTCTGTCATTTGCAACAACATGGGTGAACATGGAGGACATTATGTTAAGTGAAATAAGCCATGCACTGAAGACAAATACCACACGATTTCACTTATACTTGTACATGGAATCCAAAAAAGTAAAACTCAGAAAATTTGAGAGTAGAATAGTGATAACCAGGGGCTGGGGGAGGAGGAGGGTGAGTGAGGAAAAGGAAGATGTTGATCAACGTGTACATGATTTCAGTTAGACAGAAGAAATAAGCTTTAGTAATCTACTACACAGAATGGTGACTATAATAAATAGTAGTGTATGTTTCAAAATTTTTTAAAATATTTCCAGGCATGCAAAAAAGCAGAATATTACAACCCATAATGAAGAGAAACATCAATCAATAGAAACAGAGAAATGATACAGATAATAGATTTATAGAAAAAGCCATTAAATACAGCTATTATTAAAATATTTCCAGGCATGCAAAAAAGCAGAATATTACAACCCATAATGAAGAGAAACATCAATCAAAAGAAACAGAGAAATGATACAGATAATAGATTTATAGAAAAAGCCATTAAATACAGCTATTATAAATATACTATATATATTCAAAATATAGAAGAAAGACTGATAGTGTTAAGAAGAGACATGGACAATATAAAAAGGACTCATCAAACTTGTCAAGATGAAAAATACAATGTCTGAGATAACAAATACACTGGATTGTACTAATAGCAGATTAGACACTGCAGGGGGAAAATGGTTATTAAACTTGAAAATGTAGCAACGGAAACCATCCAAAATAAAACCAAGAGGGGGAAAAAAATGAACACAGCATAAATGAACTATGACACAACATCGAGCAGCCTAATTAATGTACATGTAATTGCAATGCCAAAAGGAAAGGAAAAGGGGAATCAGAAAAATAATTTTGAAGAAATAAAAGCCGAACATTTCCCAAATGTGATGAAAACTATAAAGTTACATGTGTAGAAGAGTTAACATAGCGTGAGATGGGTAGCCTTAGAAAGCCCTGGTTGCAAGGTGGTCCTTGCCTAACTTCTGGAAACAGATTTCAGAAGGATTTCCATCATTCCCTAAATTGTAAGAGTGGCTCGCTATGCCTAAACTGTGAAAACAATATGGCTTATGCTGAACACCTGTTTCCCTTCTGGAAGTCTAGAATCTGGGTACATGCTAGGCAGGGGGGGCCTATGTTACCAGCCCCTAATAAAAACCCCCTTGGCATTGAATCTCTAATGAAGTAGGCAACACTTTACACGTGCTGTCAAAACTCTTTGCTGGAGGAATTAAGCACATCCTGTGTAACTGCACTGGGAAAGGATCAATTCATAGAAGCTGATTTAGCTTTGTATCCTTTCATTGCAATAAAACATAGCCATGAGTATGACTATATACTAAATCCTCAATGTCTTCACAGCAAATTATTAAACCTTGGGGATGTTCTTGTTGACCTCCCAAACACCACAAATCCAAAAAGTTTTACAAACACCACCAAGCAGAAAACCATACCAAGCCATATCACAAATTGCTTTAAAACCAGCAACAAAGAGAACATGTTAAAAGATCAAGAATGAGAATTGCTTCAGACTAATTGACAGCAACTTGAGTTAAAAGACAATGAAGCAATGACTTCAAAACTCTGAAGAACCTGTAATTCTACACAAATTTTCAATCACGTATCAAAGAACGATAAAATCATTTCAGACACACCAAGTCTCAAAAAATTATCTTCCATAAATCATTTCTCAGAAGCTACTGAAAGATGTTTTCAACTGAAGCAAAGGTGAAAACCAAGAAAGAGGAAAACGTGAAATCCAGGTTAAAAGAGTTCCATGCAGGAAAGAGAGAAACTAATTCCCAGAGTGATGGTTAAGGGAGACCCCAGATTGACAATGCCCACACAGCAGAGAGGATGCTAAGTTCAAATTAGAGCAGCTAGGAGGCTGTAGAAAAGAATTCTCCAAGAAAGTAAAACTGACAGAACATTTGCTATGTCTGAAAATCTCAACAACAGAGATAGAAAATGGTAAAAAAATTAGGACTTAATTAATGGTAGGTAAAACTAAGTTAAAAAAAAAAATAATAATAATAATAATAATAATAATAATAATAATTGTTAAGTCCAGAGAAAACAAAAAGATAATAATAATAATAATAATAATAATAATAATAATAATAATAATAATTGTTAAGTCCAGAGAAAACAAAAAGATAATAATAATAATAATTGTTAAGTCCAGAGAAAACAAAAAGTCATGGCAGAAAAATAACAATAATATTAACCTTGGATATCAATATTATTTATTCCTAAGTATGTAAATGCTGAATACTAATCTAACCAAACTTGATATATCTGTACTGGGAGAATGGAAGGACATGAAAAGTTCAGTGTGTGGTTGGGGTGGGGAGTGGGTGAGAAGAGGGCTCAATATTTATCCATGTTTACAAGCACAGTACAAACATGCTATTCATAGATAAGGGAGTAAAGAAAAAAGGAACCCATTAAAAGTCAAAAGTGATTGTCCCTGAGGAGGAAGGCGGGGGGGACAACAACAAAAGGCTATGATTACTGAATGCTATAAAAAAAATAAAAGTTTCTAAAATAATTAGTTCTTACCTTAGGAAGCTCGGATAGCCTCTCATCACTTGTCAAAGAATGACTACTTGCATCAGAAGCAGAGTCTGAGATTTCCGTAGCATGCTCGTCATCTTCAAATTCACTCCATTCACCAGCCTCTTCCCTGTCACTGTTGATCTCCCAGTCAATAAACTGCAGCTCGTCTAAAAAATACAATTGTTAACTTGCTTAATTTTATATCTCCTTAATTTTTTTAAACTATTTTTATTCTCGGTAGTTAAAATATCCATGTTGTTGAATATTTTTTTAAATTATATTAAAACAGTGAAAAGTATATTCCTACTCTTATGTCTAGTCACCCTGTTTCTCCCAACTCTTTTCCCCACCCCAATTCCAAGTTAACTACTTTTATTACTTGTTTTTGTATCTCTACAGTTTCTTTAGCATATTCAAGCAAATAAAATATACATGGTTGTTTTTTCATCCTTTCTTAGACACCTTGATTTTTTCTCACTTAACATAATTAAGAGGTGTTTCCATATCAGTGAGCAGGGGGTATCCTCATTCTTTTCTACAATATAGTAGTATTTCATTGCTTAGTTAAATCCTTAGTTTATTTAACCAGTCCTCCACTAGAAAATACTTTGTCAAACATTTTCATCCAATTAGTTTCTCTATAGATTCTTTCATCAGTGAGGAAACAACTAAATTCAGTTTTCAGTTTACTTTATAAGCATTGTCTATATGCTACTTTTGTAAAAATTTTTTTTTTTTTTTTTTTTTTCCATGTCCGGCAACTC
>NW_007728332.1:204360-215610 GCF_000696425.1 Galeopterus variegatus
GGCAACGGGATTGCAACCCTCGGTGTTGCTCCCGCGCCTCGCTCAGCCAGTGAGCGGGAACCGGTCTGTATGTGGGATCCGAACCCTCGGGCGGGAGCGCCGCCGCACTTCCCAAGAGGCGCACTATCCAGTGCGCCACCGGGCCGGCCCCCAAAATTTTAAGTCAGAAACTTAAATTATTTTCATATGTTAAATAAACAAATATACTGATTCTAATCTGCTATGCTTAAACAAATGAAAGTAGTTATTAAAGATAAACTAATCTCTAAGTCTTGGCATATAACATAAAGCTTTCCTGCAACGTGAAACGCAAGTGCTACCTAACAGCTACTTCAGAAACTCAGAAGGCTAATAAGATATCTTGGTCCTATTGTAGGACTCTGATAGCAATAATCTCACTTCCAGGGAAGTGAAGTAATATTTAAAATAAAAAACATACTAGCTCTAATACCTGAAGGGGATTTTCAATTTAAAATAGAATAAAAAAGTTAAGCTAAAGTTAAAAGTATGGGATAAACAAAAAAGTAAGTCGTCTTTAATCTGATATTGTTGTTCCAGAAGACCAATAAAGGTCCACTGTAATAATTAAAAAAGACTGGAGAAGCAGATGCATAATGGCAATTACTTCCCATATCTAATGTCACATTCAGTCATGAAGCCAGGCAGGGGACCACATGAGAAATTCCCCAGGCTGCTGAACTCTCACAGCAGGAAGCCACAAGAGCCAGAGGAAGAGCACAAGTGCCCTCAGAGCTGCTGCCAGCACTGCACATTTGTGTAGCACAGATCCACTCACTCACTCACTCAACAGAGTGCCTGCTGAGGGCCCATCACACCATTCTAGGTACTCACAATACAAAAGAAACAAATACAAGAGAGAAAACAGCACCATTCCTAGCCTGGAGTAGCCCACAGATGAATAACACACTGCAATACAATGAGTGCTATAAAATGATACACCACAAACAAGATGGGGCTTTCATTTGGTCACAATAATTTTAAGAAGCAGGAAGACAACTACCATTAGACTAAAGTTTGCATTTTACAGATGAGGAAAAAGGGTCTTCAGTAAGTTAAGAGATTTCCCTAAAGTTATGTTTAAAAAGGAATGGAGGGGAAAAATTTTTTGAGAAAAACATTTGGACAATTTTAAGTCAGGGCTCTTCTTTCTCAACCCCAACTTTGGGACTAAACTCCCAGAGACACTAATCTAAAAGGGCTGCAAGAAGGTCTAGGAATACTGTTTTTAAAGCTCACCAGGTAATTTTGCTATGAAGACAGGTTTGGTAACTACCAGAACAGTGTTAAAGCACACAGCACTAAAGTTAAATATTCCAGGCTCTGAAAATCAAGTGGACATTATTCATTATGTGACTCTGGGCCAGTGACTTGACTTCTCTAAGTCCCAGTTTTCTTCTGTAAAATGAGGGTACTACTCAGCTCCCAAGATATAGTAGATATCAAAGGAGATAACACACATAACAGAGCCAAGTGTCTAGAACAATACAAAACCTTAGTAAACGGTAACAGTTGTTATATATTAAGAGTAAAAAGGACAAAAGGAGGGGGAGAAGCAGAGAAGAGAGAGAAAGATAAACCAGCAGCTGTACACAGGACTACACACACTGCAAGGGACCATTTATTGTTATTACCTTTTTAAGAGGTTAACAATTTAACTTATTTTAAAGTAATTAGCCAAAAGCATCTTTCCACTCTTAAATTTCATTTAATATGGTTAAATTAATAATACAAGCACTATCAGTTTACCTATAATCTCAAAATACCACTTCACCTGGTAACTACTAAACCTAAGGTGTCAATGGTAGTTAATAAAATGGCATACAAAGTAGCCAAAAGAATTTAACCACCTTCCAGAGATGCTATCTGTACAAACCCAACCTTGACTAACCAAGTAACTGACATGAACTGTCAGAGTTTAAAGTCACAAGCTTACTTTGAAAGCATAAATACTTTTAAATAATCTAGATGAGATATATATTTTATAAATTACAAAAAAACAAAAACATGATTTCCATAATTCTAGGTCTATGGTTATCAACTGGGGGTAATTTAGTCCTTCAGGAAACCCAGTTCCTCCAGTGATAACACCTGGAGACATTTTTGGTTGTCACTACTGTGATCCAGTGGGAAGAGGCTGCGAATGCAGCAAAACGCCCCAAGATGCACAGATGTCAGCCCCAAACGGCAACCGTGCCAAGTTGAGAAGCCCTGTTTTAAACTGCCTAAACATGATACCATATAAAATGTCATCAGAACAGAAACTTGCTAGTAAGTTATACTTCTACCACACATTGGTTTTCATGGTATTTACCCAATAATAACAGGTTAGCAAGGAGGCAGTGCCAGCATAGCATTACGCAGGAGTTGATACAACCAGCGCTAGAGTCAAAAAGACATAAATTGGAATCCTAACCAATTCAAACAGGTCCAAGCTTAAGTTGTTAACTGTAAAAATAACACCAGTAACACCTATCTCTTAGAGTGTGGTGAGAAATATTAAATGAGAAAATGTTCCTAAAGGGCTTAGCATAGAGGCTGGGACTCAATAAAACCATAATCAATGATAAATATTAGAAAGAACTGTAAGTTTCTTCCAATACTGGATGCAATATTTAAAAGAAACTGGATTTCTTATAAAATTATCAATTTACCTTCACTGGCTCCATCTTCTGGACATAAAATATTCCTGTTACAAAACCTGTCTATTCTAGAACCATTTCCTTCATCTCTCTGTGATTCAGAAAGTATCTTATCTTCATCTGACAAATCACTTCCACTGGAACTCCATGTTATATCTGTAAGCCCACTGGTACTCTTAGATGTGGTAGTTTCTGTTAAAGAAAAAGAAAACACATGAATAAGATCAACTAGTATGGTTATTTATCAAAATGAGATTTTATGTACGTTACTTAGGCAAGTCACAAATACACAAAACACTGATGATAGTGAAAGCAATGTCTTATGTCAAATCTTCCTCACTAACATTATTTAAATTAAAGCCAAACTGCAAGATGAAAAAGAAGTAAAAATGGTTGAGATAAGTTACAAAAGACAAGGAAAATGGAGCATAATGGAAACTGGAAAAATAAGATTTGAAATAACAATTACAGAACTATAACTTCCTAGAATATTGAATGAAACGAAAAGAAGAAAAAACACAAAACACACTACAAAACCAATTCTTAGGAATAACAGGAACGCTTCTGTATGCTTCCTTTGCCATGCTAAGAGTCCTTACAGCAGCAGGGTGCTTAAAACACTTAGTAAACTTTTGTATTTAATTAAACTTCTTATTTTGAGATAAGAATAAGTTCACATATAGTTGTAAGAAATAATAGAGAAGACCCTTATATCCTTCACCCAGTTCCTCCAATGGCAACACCTTGCAAAACTGTAGTACAACATCACAACCGGGATATTGACATCAGTCCGGTCAAGATACAGAACATTCCATCACCACAGGCTGCCATGTATTAATGAGATAAGGTGACCCACACTTTCATAACATACACAAATCGCTTCTGTGAAACTGCTTGCTGTGTGACAAAGTAGACTGATTAAGTTTAAAGAGTGTTTAAATTGCTTAGAAAATGTTGTTTGAAAATCCCTCTCAGCTCTTCAGACCCCTTGATAGAAGCTAAAAGCTAAATATTAGCCTGCACTTAGAGAAGTTTGAATTTTGTTTGCTGTTCCCCACCCAAGCTGCCCCCTGAGCGATTAACTGGATTCTTTCAGCTTCTGTTATCAGCTTGCACTAGGCCTCCCCAAACTCCCTCCTCATGCCAGAAGGGTGTTTATGTATGTAACTATATTATAACTATAAGTGTATGACTATTTGATAATCTGAGCGATTAACTGGCTTCTTTCAGCTTCTGTTATCAGCTTGCACTAGGCCTCCCCAAACTCCCTCCTCACGCCAGAAGGGTGTTTATGTATGTAACTATATTATAACTATAAGTGTATGACTATTTGATAATTTTAACTGTGTAACTAATGTAAAAATGTGCCTTTTAAAAAAACCCTAAACTTCAAGTCAGGGCTGCTCCCTTCCGAGACTTTCTTGGAGGGACAGTCGTCAGCTGGCCAATAAAAATCCCCTTTTAAATTCTCAATTGGGTATTCTGGTTTCTTTTCCGTGTGGCAGCCTCACAACATTACCTTTTTATAGATACACACACACACACACACACACACACAAACACACTGCACCAAACCAATCCCTGACTTCTTGTAACCACAAATCATTTTGCACTTCTATAATTCTGTCATTTCAAGAATATAATATAAAAGGAATCATATCATGTAACATTTTAAAATTAACTTTTTTCACTCACCATAATTTCCTAGATATTCATCTAAGTTGATGCATGTATCAACATTTACTTTCTTTTTATTACTGAATATTCCATGGAATATTCAATGGTATGGTATTCTTAACGGTGCAATTGCTGGGCTGTACAGTAACTGCATGTTTAGTCTTATAAGAAACTGCCAAACTATTTTCCAGAGTGGCTGTAACATTTTACAGTCCACCAGCAATGTATTAGTGATCCAGACTCTCCATAACCCACCAGCATTGTTGTTATCACTATTCTCTATTTTAGCCATTATGATAGGCAGAAGACCTAGAAGAAATGGGGCTACTCCATCGTGGCAGAACCAGAAGTCAACAGCAAACTTTTCTGATACTGAACAGAAAAGGCATACATAACTAATAAAAATCCACTGTTCTGCTTATATTCATAATTGTAGCTATAATGCTAAAATTAAGTATATACATTTACATACCTTACCCTACATGGTATGGTATTTGACAAAATTTGAAGTACATTTCAATAAACTATGAGATTAAGAGATTAGATATTTCTAATTCATGTTTTACAGAAGAGAAAACTTAGGTTCAGAAGTTAAATGACTTCATTCAATACATATTTACAAAACCCCTCTAATAAAGTAATCATGAGGGTAAAAGAAAGAAAGAAAACTCCCACCCTCAAGGAATGCATGGTCTGAAAGGAAACACTAATCACGAGAAGAAAAACTAAATATTAAACTGCAAGTATGTCATGGCACAATGATGGCCCAAAGGAAGTGGATGCTGCATTCCATGTTGATTCACTGACAAGATGTCTAGAAAAGCAGCACTACAAAAGCACAAAAACATAAAATAATCGACATTTACTGAACACTTATTTTGTGCCATGAATACCCAGAAAGAATTACTGAAGCAGGCTATCCTTCAATATACAAAAGGAGAAATAAACTATTTGGAATAACCTAAGAATCCGTATCTGTTTAAATAGCTAATAAAACTAAGCTGTGTACTTCCTTGCAAAAGACATTATCAATCTCATTTTTATGAACTGAAAAAGTAAATCAAAAAGGAAGTAATCACTATTTCTAGATTATAAAATAAAAATTCATGAGAAATTCAAGAAACCAACTGAAAAATTACTACCAATAATAAACTCCAATACAGGTAGTAAGGTACAAAATACTATACAGAAATCAAATATAAACAGCAAAAAAAGATAAGGTACCTAGAAGAAACTTAAAAGACATGTAAAACCTAAGTAAGAAAAACTTTTAAAAGACTTCGGAAGGACATAAAAGAAGTTTTAATGATCTGATCAGAGAAAAATAGCCTCTCAGTGCAGCTTCAATACGTATTTCTCCTACTACAGATGAGTCTGAGCATCTTTTCATGTTTGAAAACCACTTATAAGTGCTTTTCTGTAAACAGTACATAAACCTTTATTTTTGTAATAGTTATCTTTTTTCCTCTAGATTAATTTCTGATCGTTCTTTATTTAAAAGATCAGCCTTTCTCTGTGATATGAGTTACAAGTACTTTCTACAGTTTGGAGGGGCTTTAAATTGTGTGTATACAAGAGTAATTTTAACCACATAACTTTTCCCTTTTTATTTAGGTGAGTTTAACAACCTTTACTATTAAGGCTTCTAGGTTTTGAGTCATTAGTCAGAAAGGACTTCCCAACTGCAGTGCTTCCTGTGTTCACCCAACAGACACTCACGCAATCTAATTTCTGAGGCCACATTCTTAACCATATGTAAAGCTCTCAAAGTAGCTGGAGACCTACAGTCTCTTTCACCATTTGTTTAGTGTGAGACTCCAAGAAAATATGTAACAATTTGGTGCTTCTGTACATCTATTACAAGAGATAGGATAATTAACAGCTATGTCATTCAAATTCTCAGACACCAGGATTCTAGACTTATAAACCCACAAATTATAGGCATTTAATGCACAACTTACATACTTAAAACCACTACCAGGAATCTATTCGTCAGTAACTCATTTTACTTGCTGAAAAGGGGTGCCCCCGAGATCAAGGCCATTCCAATGGACTTACAGGAAGGACATTAGCCAGACTATAAAAACAGTTACCATGCATTTATAAATATTCCTGGGCACCCACTGTGCACCAGGCACTGTGCTAGCACCTGTCATGGGCTGAATTGTGTCCCACCCACATTCAAAATTCATTTGTTGAACACCCTATACCTCGTAATGTGACTTTATTTAGAGACAGGCTCTTTAAAGTTAAAGTGAAATCATTAGGGTGGGCCTTGGAAGGTAACTAGTGTCCGTACAAGAGGAGAAATTTGGACAAAGAGACAGACATGCGCAGAGGGAAGACAAACGTGAAGAGACACAGGGAGAGGACGGCCTTCTACAAGCCTAGGAGAGAGGTCTGGAACAGGTCTTTCCCTCCCAGCACTCAGGAGGAACCAACCCTGTCAGTGCCTTTGGTTTTGGACTTCTGCCTCCAGAACCGTGAGACAGTAAGTTTCTGTAAGTACTACCCAGTCTGTGAGACTTTATTATGGCAGCCCTTGGAAACTGATACACCTGGGACATAAAGATGAGCAACAGTGGAGGTCTGCCCTTAACAAGCCAATGATCCAATGGGGTGAAAAGCAAGTCAATAAAGAATGACAAAAAAATTTAGGAATGCTTTCATAGGGAAGATGTCTAAGCTCAATCAACAAAGATTTTGAGAAAATACTTTGCAGGGTATTTCAGGAAAAACATTTTTTTTTTTTTTTGCTTTCATTTTGCTTGGTAAATACTTTTTCATTTTGCTTGGTAAATACTTTTTTGTGTGTATGAAAGTTCTGCCTTTTAAAAAAATCACTATCTACAAAGGGTCCAGACTCTTTTCCTCTTAGCTTTTTATCTTCTTCCTTCCTTCTCCCTTGAACCTTCTGGCGAGATCCTTTGCCAACATTCATTTACTTCCTCCTCTCATCCCCTCCATCTTCTCAATTCCCTCCCCTTTCAGTTTTCTTTGTTCTCAGTGCCTTACAGATGAGGAAACAGAGACATTAAGACAAGCCACCTTATACACACTTTCAAAAGTATCTTCTCCACTCCTGCTTCCCAGCTTTCATAAAAATTTTACTCCCTCTCCCTAAATGTGGTATAGAATTTTATACCACATTTTTGTTAATAGGCTGTCTTAAACTAATACTTTAGAACCTACTGTTTTAAAAATGAACCAGTTCTAGGAAATGCCTTGAGTCCCTTTTTCTATAAATCTCTGTCTGTAAGCCCTTATTAAATTACCAACAATACTTTCTTGCCTTAAGCCGCATATGCTATAAAGTAAATATACATTGATACAAACTTTTTGAGCCTTTCAGAATATATTGATCATTCTATAGATAAGAAAGTACAGCAGAGTGGGTAGGACATGTATTGGCATGGGGAAATCATCCTAAAAGATCCATTTGTAATTAAATACAAGCAGCAACTTACTTAATATTTCTTTCTCTCTCAAAGCTGAATTTCTACATTTATTTAAAATCTCTAGAAAAAGATATAACAACATCTGTTCATTTTCTCCATATTATCTATTATGAAGGTCTAGAAATCAGCACAGCATTTGGCACTAGTAAGAAGAAAAGTAAAATTCTGCAGTTCCATCAGAAAATTATGGTACTGCAAAAAGATGTGTGCCAGTTTATCTTACAATACTGCGTCTTAGGAATTTCAAGTTGGGAAATTTTATTTTTTATTTGCATAGAAAAGAACCTCCTTAAATGTTAGTGAAATAATAATAAAGCTTAGAATGTTTAGTCGTTTAGTCACAAAGTTATTCCACTCTGCAGAACTTTGAGAGCAGGCTCTCTCATAGCTCTTTCTACCTGCTATCAGATACAACAATTGCTGTCATCAATTAAGCACCTACTAAGTGCCTTATATCTTTGAACTAGGTATTTTACTTAAGCTTTATTTTTAAGCTCACCTAATATAATAACCCCAAAAAGGCACACATTTTATACCAATTTTCCAGATGCAGAAACTGAGGCTCAGAGTGTTTAACTTGTTTTCCCAAGATTACATAGTCAGGACACAGCAAAATCCCTGAAGTCGTAAACCCCACTCTTCCCACACACCCAGACGGTAACTGACCGTGGCAGCAGAACCAGTAACCTACCTGATATCCACACCCTCTTCTTCATTACTAACAAACCCCAAATTTGCACAGCAACATACCTGTGTAAAAAGCCTTAATTTCACTACAATGTCTTTAGTGGAGGTTACCCTAAGCAAAAGGTTTTGGCTAAGGCAGAGATCCTGGGAAAGGCATTCCTTCCCAGAGGAAAGCCAGAGCTCACCTGGCAAAAATTTTCAGCACTTATGCTCTTCCCAAGAATTCACCCTAGAGAATTCACCTACCCGTGCATGACCATGACAACCAACTCCATACTAAGCCTGCAGAACTCAGAATGAGTCTGGCCTTCTGGATGTCTTGTTGCAGGAGACAAATTCAACTCCATTTGTTGAAACACTCTAATGTTTGAACAGTTTCCTACTGTAGCTTGAAAGCCTTTTGAAGCTTGAAAGCCTCCCCTAACTAATTCACCGAGTAAGAATTTCATAGCCTGAAACAGTACAGTGATTATAGCATAGGTCATAAGTTTATTTCCCAAATCAGATTTTTTTTTTACACCCTGGAGCTATGAGCCTGAGCTAACACACTGGTCTCTGTGGTAAAAGCAAATCCAGAAAGGATACAGAAAAAATGTTAATAATTACTTATAGGGGACAGGAAAAAATGGGATAGATAGTGTCAGAAATGAGAGAAAGAGTTCTCAGAAATACTTTTACATTGTTATGGTTTTTTTAACCATAAATATATGTTCTACTCAAACTATGTAAGGAAACTTTTTAAAAGCAAGCAAAAAAAAAAAAAAAGAAAGGAAAGAAACACAGAAGGATATATTAGTCTTATACCTTCTCTGCCAAGAAATCAACAAAATAATATTACCTTTCTTGGGTCTAGGGGATAATTCAAGGCGCTTTTCTGTAATAGCCTTCTTTTCAGATGTTAATGACTGTAGGCAAAATAATAACAACAAGGTAATTTATGTGACAACAGCTAAAAAACCAACAATGTTTTGTAAAATATCCAAAATCTTAGACTACATTCTCCTTAACACATTCCTGTTTTCCTTTACCCATCAATTTAAATATTCTCGAAGCATGTACTTATATACTTGTAATTTTATTTCCATATTTTGCCAGAACCTAAATAGAAAACTGACTGATCAAAATGTTTCACATTAATATTCAATGTTGGGTGTGGCTCACTTGAGAGTGTGATGGCTGACAACACCAAGTTAAGCATTAAGATCCCCTTACCGGTCATTTTTATAAAAAACAAAAACAAAAACAAAACATTCAATGTTAATAGCTGTTCGTATATGTGACTCTGACCATCTATGAGGTCCTCATTACTACCTGCACCCAAATTATCTTTAGAGTGTATAATAGTATTCCTGTTTATTGTAAGGTATCACATATACAAAAATTAACCAGAATAACTCATTGTCAAAAGATTCTAAACATATGCTCAATGGTTTCACCTTCTGGAATACACTTGGTATATATTCTTCAACTACAACCAACAATGTTTTGTAAAATATCCAAAATCTTAGACTACATTCTCCTTAACACATTCCTGTTTTCCTTTATCCATCAATTTAAATATTCTCGAAGCATGTACTTATATACTTGTAATTTTATTTCCATATTTTGCCAGAACCTAAATAGAAAACTGACTGATCAAAATGTTTCACATTAATATTCAATGTTGGGTGTGGCTCACTTGAGAGTGTGATGGCTGACAACACCAAGTTAAGCATTAAGATCCCCTTACCGGTCATTTTTATAAAAAACAAAAACAAAAACAAAACATTCAATGTTAATAGCTGTTCGTATATGTGACTCTGACCATCTATGAGGTCCTCATTACTACCTGCACCCAAATTATCTTTAGAGTGTATAATAGTATTCCTGTTTATTGTAAGGTATCACATATACAAAAATTAACCAGAATAACTCATTGTCAAAAGATTCTAAACATATGCTCAATGGTTTCACCTTCTGGAATACACTTGGTATATATTCTTCAACTACAAACAAAGGTATAGAAACACTCTACACAATACTAACTTGCTACAATTAAGTAATTCAAGGAATGAGGGGAAAAAAGTAATGTACTGATTACAGGGTCCTGAAAGAAAATACAGAAAGAATTCCAAAGAAATGTAACTGCAAAGGCCTGAACAGTAAAAGGTCTAGGATTACTCTTCAGCACTCAGGGAAAACAATTTTAGAGCTACATTACCAGAGTCCCAGAAGTGTCCTGAAATCCTTCTCCACACCTGAGCCATGCTTCAGAGAGGGAGGCAGCTGCCCCCACTGTCCTGAGACCTGCTCTTCTGAACTGCACTGGCCTCTCTCCTGGGAAGGATGGGTATTCTATATCCCAATTTCTTTTTCTCTGTGGAGATAATTTTTAAAAGAAAAAACAAAGCAAAATCAACTTCATTAAATATACATTAAGTTGACAATATTTTGGAAACCCAGAAATGGCATAGTTTTTGAATATGTCTGAATCTTCACATAAGGATAGAGCAACTAAATAGCAAAACCAAAAACACACAGACAACACAACAATGAGTTGACAAACTCCAAAAATACAAGTGGGTGAGGACAAACCACCAACCCTCCAAAGTCCTACACATTATCAGTATCTGAGAGGAAAGCTGAGAAAAGCAAGGGGGCAAAGGAGGCCCTTAGAACCTAGATGCCTAGTGCTCCCTAGGACACACAGCAGGTGACCAACCTGAGGACAGGGCCTGCAACAAGGCCAGGGCAAGGGCCCCCCTCAGAGAGGTGAAGCGGCTAGAGCA
>NW_007728332.1:217364-221082 GCF_000696425.1 Galeopterus variegatus
GCGCAACACCGAGGGTTGCGATCCCGTTGCCGGTCCCGGTCCGGTACGGGTGCGACACTGAGGGTTGCGATCCGTTGCCAGTCACGAGAAAAGACAAAAAGGAAAAAAAAAAAGAAAATCATCAATGGATGCTAAAATTAGTAGGTGAAAGTGTGATGAAGAAGAGAATATTTACATAGTCACAAAGCATCTCCTCACAAGTTACTTATTAATTCCAAAGAAAATAGTAAGAGGAGAAACCTGGCAAACACCACCTTAACCAAGTGATCAGTGTTGGCATAAACCAACATGAAGCACCTCCTCCTGATATGATACATGAGAAGAACACAAGACAACTTCTCTGGTCTTCCTACCCAAAATGCATAATCTGAATTTAAACAGGAAAAAACATCACACGAGCCCTAAATAACAGGCCTGTATATCTCAAAAATAAGAAGGTCAAGAAACACAAAGTCTGAGGAACTGTTCCGGATTAACAGAAAACTAAAGAAGCATGAAAAGTAAATAAAATGTATAATCCTGGATTGGATTCTGAACCAGGGAAAACAGGACATTACTGGGAAATTGACAGAATGTGAATATAAACTGTTGACTAGAGAACAGTAGCATGTCAATTTTAAATTTCCTTTTTTTATAATTATCCTATGCTTATATAAGAGAATGTATTTATTCTAGGAAATATATTTAGAGTAAAGGTGCACTACGTCTCCTGATTACTTTAAAATCCACAGAAAAAAATTACACTCACACAGCCAGAGAGAGAGAGGGAGGGAGAGAAGGAAGGTGGGAGAAAGAGAAAAACAGAGACACAAATAACCAATTGGTAAATTGGAGCAAAGGGTTGTATTAGTTTCCTGGGGCTGCCGTAACAAATTACCACAAACTCCATGGCTTAAAAAAGCAGAAATTTATTCTCTCACAGTTCTGGAGGCTAAAAGTCCAATATCCAGGTGTCGGCAGAGCCACACTCTCTCTGGTGGCTCCAGGGAAGAATTATTCCTTCCCTCTTCCAAGCTTCTGATGGCTCCCAGCATTCCTTGGCTTGCAGCTGCATCAGTCCCATCTCTGCTTCCATCGCTGCACAGCATTCTCCCCTGTATATACCTCTGTGTATCCTCCTTTCTCCTTATAAGGACATCGGTCACTGGATTTGGGACCACCCTAGGCACCTCATCTGAAGATGAGGGCCTGAGCCCAAGTGCAGATAGCCTGGTCTTGAACCTCACTTTTCGGCTTTTCCTCCATCAGCCGATCTGTCTACTCCACACTGGCCCCTGCCAACAAAGCCCGAGCATTTCCACCATGCCTGTGCCTACAACACTCTCTTTTTGCTGTAAATCACCTCTCCACTGTCTTTGGTCTGCTACAGATCGGTGCTCAGTTCCTCCATGCCTCCACTCACCTCTCTGCTTCTGGAAAGCTACCCTATTTCCTGCCCATCCTATTCCTATGTGTCTTCCTGAAGAGCATGGGGAGTTGTGTACCTAATTCATCTCATCCCCTCAGTGTAGAATGCTTCCCACATGCTGGGTACTCATTAAACAACTGTTGAATGAATATGTAAATCACTTGAATCTTACTACAATTGTCACAAAATTTAAAATTGGTTCACAGATGCTGATGATATCTAAAGTAACTCAGACAGTAAGTACAAGCCCAAGGGGAAATTCAGCATACCTCAATTATGTTTTACCCAATTGTTATAATAAACAATACCTGCACCATAGCTCTCTTTACACTTCACAGAAATCATGTATATTTCTCTCCACATGGTGCTTACTCAGCCACAGAGTAGGCCCTTATGGCAGCAGCTTCACTGACTACCCAGCCTTCTTGCCCAGGCACCCTTCTATTTTTAGTGACGAAACACATTCTTATCACCACAGTTTGAGGCCCCTGACCCAGCCAAGGTCAGTCAAAGGACACCAGCCTCACCCAGTCCAGGGATGCCCTGGTTCCCAAGCTGGATCAGTCAGAGGCTCTTTCCAGAACTTTTCTAACCAGGGCTACTGGGAAAGATTCCCTTCCTCACAACTTAGTCAAGAATGTGATTCCAAAGTAACCCACTTTGTCCTGTACCCTATGGGTCAGTCAGAGGCTCTTTCCAGAACTTTTCTAACCAGGGCTACTGGGAAAGATTCCGTTCCTCACAACTTAGTCAAGAATGTGATTCCAAAGTAACCCACTTTGTCCTGTACCCTATGGAGAAATCTGAGAGAGTAAGAAGAGGCTGTGGGTCACATTCCAGGTTACACACCCAGTTACTGAGCAGCCAGGTGCCTAACAACCCTCTATGCTTTTGTCCAGCTTACACTAGGCTTCAATCATCAGCTATTCAAACTGCTGAACTACAACACTAAGTAACATTTGCCCTAAACTGAAGTGATTCACTGGGCACTCTGCAGATATATAGCACAAGACAGTTTCCATCTTCAATCACCTTAGGTTCTAAGGACATGCATTAGAGTACAGGAAGAAGTTGGCCAAGATTAGGCTGATAGGCTCAAAAATAGATTAATGAGATGGGCCGGCCCGGTGGCGCACTGCTACAGTGCGCCGCTTGGGAGCGCGGCGGCGCTCCCGCCGAGGGTTCGGATCCCACATACAGACCGGTTCCCGCTCACTGGCTGAGCGAGGTGTGGGCGCGACACCGAGGGTTGTGATCCCGTTGCCGGTCCCGGTCCGGTATGGGCGCGACACTGAGGGTTGCGATCTGTTGCCGGACATGAAAAAAGACAAAAAGGAAAAAAAAATTTTTTTTAAAAAAATATAGATTAATGAGGTAATACTTCGTGGAGAAAAGTGGCCGTACATAAAGGGAGAAATAACTTCGGCAATGGCTACCTGAATTTTTCAGGACAGACCTAGTTCCAAACACCCTGCTTTATTATCTTCCCTGAGCATGGAAATACTCAGAAAATTCCAGAAGTAGCACATAAATCCTTTCAGACCATGTCTTCAGGCTATATATATGTCAGACTGACCTGGTGTGAGTCACAGACATGCCACTGGTTGGCCACATTAACACCGGCCAAGTTATTTATCTTCTCAAGATTAAGTTTGTGCATCTGTAAACTGGGGTAATAAATATACTTACATCGAGACTACTGTCAAGATTAAATTATTACTAATAACAATACTATGTACCATAGACTATAATTACAAAAGGTAGTAGAAGACCTGATTAATATTCAGCAGACAAGAGAAGACGGGAATATGTTTTAGACATAACTCTTTTCATTAAAATGGTTACCTTTTCATATGCTGTGATTCACAAGAAATTATTTTAATCTAACAACCTACTTTAATACCTCAAACCTCAAAAGAAAAGACAAAGACTTATTGTTTACACTCTATGGCCTCTCAGAATTTAAGGAACAGAGGAAATTAAATGAAAGTCTCGGTAGAAAAGGCCAGTTTATTTACGAGTCAGTTACCTCCATGAGCTATGGGAACGTGACTAGTGCAGCAGCCTTCCTATTTTTCTCCCAGGCTGGCCAGGCAACTGTAGGTCTCCAATCCCAGTTAAGAAAGCCCCACCCTTGTGATGTAGGATAGTAGGAGTGAAACAGTAAGAAAAAGAACAGTAGTAGAACAAATGTGGGAAGAAAAATGTATAAGTCAAAATGAATCTTCACAAGGCACAATGAAATTTTTTTTTTTTTTCCTTTTTTTTGTCTTTTTTCGTGACCGGCAACGGATCGCAACCCTCAGTGTC
>NW_007728332.1:222082-222927 GCF_000696425.1 Galeopterus variegatus
TACGAAGTTATTACGGAAAGCCCCACCCTTGTGATGTAGGATAGTAGGAGTGAAACAGTAAGAAAAAGAACGGTAGTAGAACAAATGTGGGAAGAAAAATGTATAAGTCAAAATGAATCTTCACAAGGCACAATGAAATTTTTTTTTTTTTTCCTTTTTTTGTCTTTTTTCGTGACCGGCAACGGATCGCAACNGGTCTGTATGTGGGATCCGAACCCTCGGCGGGAGCGCCGCTGCGCTCCCAAGCGGTGCACTATAGCAGTGCGCCACCAGGCCAGCCCAGCACAATGAAATTTTTGAAAACTACATGTAAGGTCCATGACCACTTTGCCCACACCTTTTTTTTGCCAGGCTGCCTTTTCAACTCTCTTCAAACTCACTCTGATGGACTAGTTCTGTACTACTACCCTCAGTGACCTTCTTTGAACCATTCATTTGGAAGTTAGAAACACGCCACCTTCCAATAGCATTTCCATAGTTACCATACAGATCGTTATTTTCATGTGTCTTCTTATTCCTGAAATCAGGATTTCATTTATAACTTATGTTCTACATGTGACAAATTCTATAAGTACTAGCTTCCAGAACTTGTTGCTTTATCCACTGTCCACTAAATAAGTAATTTCTTAGAGGCCACCTAAATCGTTACTCCAATTATGGAAGCCCAGGTCCACACTATCTCAAATTATCGTTTCCATTCAGGGAAGAGTTTCAGAAAAGAGCCTATAACCATTCCCATGTTTTTAAATGGTCAGCCAAAAATGCCTTGAATGATCTAAGAGTTTAAATTCATTTCTTCTTCTTTGTCCTCAGAAAAATTAAGGGCCAGCCCGTGGCTCACTCGG
>NW_007728332.1:224380-226092 GCF_000696425.1 Galeopterus variegatus
CCTCCCCCCTTCTCCCCCACGACCCTTCAGGTAGGTAAGACCAAATAAAACACAATAGTCCTTAACTTAAAAGCAATTGGCTAAAAAGATGCTAAACCAGTCTCTTTTTCCTGATCACAAACCATCTCAGACATAATTCTGTAATCACATGCTACTAAAGTGCACCAGGTCCAACGAAAATAAGCAGGATGATATTCACTGAGCACTTAGTAGGTGCCAGACACTGTAGCAAATGTGTCATATATATTACTTCATCTAGATCTCAGATGATATGAGGAGTCTTCAAAAAGTTCCTGGAAAGATTTGTATTATCTTTTAATTCCATTCTTCCACAAACTTTTTAAAGTTCCCTTGTAAAATAAGTAGCATTCATCCCATTTCACAGATAAAGAAACTAACATGAAGAGATTAGCTAATGTCACACATCCCTAAATGGAACAGCCAGGATCAAAATCCAGGTTGGTCTAAACCCAAAGACCATATTTTTAATAGGGCCACATCTTTTGCAAATGAGAAAAAGATACCCCTTCTCAAGCCACTTTACTTCCATCTATTAGAAAATTGTCATTATATACTGATTTCAATAGGAAAGGCACTTTATTGCCAGCCACTGGAAGAGTATCATAACAAATACACAAGCCTGTCAGGCCATCACCACGAATGGTGTCCCTGAAGTGACTGAAGTTCTCAACCTGCATAATCAAATGTACCTGCTCTGGTGGTTAAAGGCAAATGGAAATTTAATATTTTTTACTATTATTAAAAACTAATTTCAACAAACTGGGGCTTGTAATAGCTAAGGCACAGAAGACACAAATATAAATCATGAGTCCTTTCCATTGTAGTGTAGAATCACTACAATCACTGCATATGGATATGTTAAAAACACATGTACACACAATATAAAGAAATAAGTATAACAACAGAAGTTACATGAACATACATAGGCAGTATAGAGAGAATGGAAAGATTAATTCTAAAAATCACTTTTTAATTTCTTTCTCTCAGTCAAGCCTCAGAGTAATTCTATGAGTTAAATAGAGCAGGAATCACATACTTACTTCAAACTGGAGAAACTCTGGAGTTTAGTGAAAAACTCAGACAACAAGCAGGGGAAGAGCAGTGAAGGAAGAAGCTGCTTCCTTGAATTAACAGAACATGGCAGCATTTTAAATTACACTCCTACCATCCCTCACACTCTAGATTGGCGGTAGCCATGAGGATGGCAGCTCCCACTCCTGGTACAGGCTGCTACTGCCAACGGGAACAANAGATCCTAAGTAGTAATTAAATATGTAATTCTGCTTAGACTTACAGTAATATAATTACCTAATTTTGCCTTTAACCACCAGATAATTACCTAAGCAATGTTTAAAAGACCCAGAGTAATTCATTACAGCTAATCTAAAAGATTTTGATTCTAGAATCCTAACATCTGCCAATTTGTCCCTCTTTTGTTTTCCTTCTTCTCAACAATCCAGAACGTGTTAAAGTGTTAGAAATATGGTGATTTGTTTTATTTTCATCACTTAAAGAGAAAAACAGCAGGATTATCTTCCACTAGCCCTGCACTCCAGATCAGAGTACCATTAGTTTGAAACATTTTTTTCTGAAATGGAAAATTACTAAGCTAAAACCAACTTCTCATGCCAGGCTTCCTATAAATTCTCCCCCACCCCCTCCCCCCTTCTCCCCCACGACCCTTCAGGTAG
>NW_007728332.1:228017-232304 GCF_000696425.1 Galeopterus variegatus
GAAATGCCTGCAAAGGAACAGGCTGGGAAAGGACACATGAGGGCAACTAAATACTTTTTAAAAGCTCCCTTGTATACAAGGCAATCAAGGCAGTCATGGGCATGCCCAGCATACTCAGAAAAGGCTTGAGAACATTGCAAGCTTTCACCTTTGGGTGATGTCAGGCTCCATGCAAGCAGAAAGTTAAGGAATGTCTCAACACAAACACAATCTGCAAACCAGAAGAGTATTTTTTTCTCTTTTCTTTCTTTCTTTCTTTTAAGCTTCATTCAATTAAGGAAATTCTATCAAAGCACTAGCTGACCACTTAGTTAAAAGACCACAGACTTTAGTGGCAACACAAGACAAAAAATGCAGACTTCAAAATATAGTTTAGAAAAGTCACTAAACAAACAACCACCACCCAGAACAAACAGCAACAACCAGCCTAAAGGAAGGGGAGAATCTCATTCCCAGAGCTGCCACACTGTAATATTTATGTTCAGTTTTCAACATAATTTTAGGAGGCATGGAAAGAAACAAAAAACTATGGCCCATATACAGGAGAAAGTCCAGACACTGATCTAATGAGACAGAGGTATTACCAACTGTCTTAAATATATTCAAAGAGCTAAAGGAAACCATGGGCGAACAATTAAAGAAAACTAGAAATAGGAAATGTCGATGTAAAAAATACCAAATGATATCAAGAAAGAGAAATCACAAAAATGAGCCAAATGTAAATTCTAGAGCTGAAAAATTCACTAGAGAGGTTCAATAGTACATCTGAAAAAAGAAGGACAAATCAGTCAATTTGAAGATAGGTCAACTAAGCTTACCCAGCCTAAGGGAGCAATAGGGAAAGAAGAGAAATAAGTAGAATTTAAGATACCTGTAGAACTCCAAGCATATCAACATAAACAGAATGAAAGTCCCAGAGGGAAACAAGAAAAAGAAAGAAGCAGAAAGAATATCTGAAGAAAAAATGGCTGAAAACTTCCCAAACTTGAAAAATATAAATCTACATATCCAATAAGCTCAGCAATTCCAAGCAGGATAAAAGCAAAAAAAAAAAAAAAGATACACTGCATTCTAACTGTAGAGAGCCAAAGACAAGGACAGAATCTTGAAAGCAGCAAGAGAAAAGTGACTAGTCACATAAAATGGATATTCAATATGATAAACAACAGAGTTTTCACAAAAAANACACCGAGGGTTGCGATCCCGTTGCCAGTCAGTAAAAAAGACAAAAAGGAAAAAAAAAAGTGTCAATCAAGAATTCTATATCCACCAAAACTATCCTTCAAAAATGAAGCAGAGGGCCGAGCCCGTGGTGCACTCGGGAGAGTGTGGCGCTGGGAGCGCGGCAGCTCTCCCGCCGCGGGTTCGGATCCTATATAGGGATGGCTGGTGCGCTCACAGCGCTCACTGGCTGAGCGCGGTGCGGGCGCAACACCGAAAAACAAATGAAGCAGAAATTAAGACATGCTCAGATATCCAAAGCTGACGGAGTTCATAACTAGAACTACACTATAAGAAATGCTAAAGGGCATTCACCAGGCTGAAATGAATGGGTATTAGATAGTAACAAAGCCATACACACACAAAAAGAACAATGGTAAATTTAGGAACATAAGTAAACATAACTCAGTAGTATTACACTGTTCAGTTTGTAACATTTTTCCCTATATAGGCACACAATGTATAAAAATGCAATTTGTGAAAATAACAATATAAAGCAAAGATATGAAGCAGTATAGGGGCAGAATTTTTATTTCAGTGAATTAATTTAACTAGATTGTTAGAGTTCAGTCAATTGTAAACCCGAAGGCAACAATTTAGAAAAAAACTAAGAAAAAGAAACAAGTAAGGAATCAAAACACTATGCTAGAGAACAACAAATTTTCACAAAAGAAGGCAGTAATGGAGTAATTAAGAAACAAAAAGATATAGGATATACAGAAAAATACCAAAATAGCAGATATCCTTATCAGTAATTAACTTAAATGTAAATGAATGACTCCCCATTCAAAAAGCAGAGATTGGCAGACTGGATTAAAAGAACACGATCCAACTATATGCTGTCTACAAAAGATTCACTTTAGGTCTAAAAACACAAGAATATTGAAAAGTGAAAAGACTGGGAAAAGATAATACACGCAAATAGTAACCAAAAGAGAGATGGTGTGGCTATACCACTATCAGACGAAATAGACTTTGAGACAAATTTTGTTACTAGAGACAAAGACATATTACATTAACAAAAGGATCAGTCCACCAGGAGATATAATAATTACAAACACATAAAAACCTAACAAAATAGCCTCAGAAACAAAAGCTGAGAGAGATTAAGGGAGAACTTGACAACTCTACAACATATGTGGAGACATCAATATCCTACTTTCAATATGACAGAAAATTAATAAGGAAACAGAGAGCTTCAACACAAAATAAACTGACTAAACCTTACAGGCACATATAGAACACTCTACCCACAAAGAGCACAGTACACATTTTTCTCAGGTGCACACAGAACATTCTCCAGGTTAGACCATATGTACACAAAATACATCTCAATAAATTTTAAAATGCTGAAAGCATACAAAGTATCTTCTTTGACCACAGTGGAATAAAACTAGAAATCAACAACAAAAGAAAAGCTGGAAAATTCACAAACAAGTGTAAATTAAACAACCAGTGGATCAAGTAGAATTAGAAATAAATTATAAGGCAAATTAGAAAATACTTTCAAGGGATCCAATCAAGATAGCGGAATAGACGGACTACAGCACCAGTCTCTCCCACAAATCAATGAATTTACAACCAAAAAAAGGAACATAAGCCAAGCCGGAGCCGCTGGAGCTCAGGGGAAGAGGAGGAGAGACCTACGAAGTTCATAAAGGCGGGAGAAACTATGATGAGAGAAAGAAAAAGCTGCTCTGAGCATTTCGGGCTGCGGCTGCTTTAAGGCTCAAGCTGATGAGCACATGGAGCAGGAGCCGGCAGGAGCTGGCAGAAGCCTCAGCTGCACCCTTCAGATGGAGTTACTTGGAGGCGGCAGGAGAGAAGAGGGCCTTGGTGGCCCCCAGGACAGCAAAACCACTAATAGAGTTTCCATGAACCCACGGAGGAGCGAGGAGCCAGAACAACTGAAAAAACGGAGCCATTCAGAGGCCGGTGAGTCATCACAAGGGACCGGCTCAGGGCCCGTCCCATGGGAAGTGTTTGGAGCATGGGCAGTGGGGGAGACATGCCCACCAGTAGAACACTGGGGCACAGCAAGGACAGACGACCTGCCCCCCCCCAATCAGCACGGGACCACTCAGAGGAGACTGGTCAGGAATGCAGAATTGCATGGGGTGCAGTTTGATGAAAAAACTCAGGCCCAGATCAGAGATTCTACAGAACACAGATCTACCCGGTCTCTGGAGAGCCAGAAGTACCCATAAGATCAACCATTAAACCCTGAGCTGCACAAACAGCCTTCCCTAGGGAAACAGCAGCAAAGCAGCAATTTAAACAACCACACAACTCAAGTACTAGTTCCAACAGGAAGTTCCCCTGTGTTAGAAGCAAAGGACAAAAAATTAGTTCCAGCCCAGGCACACCACCAGCACCTTGGGGCCTGCCTGGGAAACGGAGGCTTGGATCTGGGGACCAGACCCCACTCCCACTTCCAGGCAAACTGCACCAGTGCCCCAGGGCCAGCCCAGGGACCCAAGGCATGGAGAAGGGGACTGGAACCCCCTCCCACAACCAGGCACACCACACCAGCACTTTGGGGCCTGCCCGGGGACCAAGGCAAGGAGAAGGGGACTGGACCTCTCTCCCACAACCAGGCACAACATGCCAGCACCTCGGAGCGCACCCAGGGACCCAGGGCAAGGAGAAGGGGACTGGACCTCTCTCCCACAACCAGGCACACCAAGCCAGTGCCTCAGGTCCCACCCAGTGACCTGAGGTATGGAGCCAGGGACTGGACCCTCCTCCCACACCAGGCACAAAATGCCAGCACCTCGGGGCCCACCTGGGTACCCAAGGCATGGAGAAGGAGACTAGACCCTCCTCCCACAACCAGGCACATGGCACCAGCGCCTTGGGGCCCGTCCAGAGACCCAGGGCATGAAGAAGGGGACCAGACCACCCTCCCTCAACCAGGCACACGGCGCCAGCACCTTGGGGCCTGCCCAGGGACCAGAGGCATGGAGAAGGGAACCAAACACACCCCACAATCAGGCATACTGCCTGTGCCAAGGAGGATACCAAAAAACTGCACCTCCACATGGGTGGCCCACCACAGCCACCACA
>NW_007728332.1:232459-236520 GCF_000696425.1 Galeopterus variegatus
TCTCTCCCACAACCAGGCACAACATGCCAGCACCTCGGAGCCCACCCAGGGACCCAGGGCAAGGAGAAGGGGACTGGACCTCTCTCCCACAATCAGGCACACCAAGCCAGTGCCTCAGGTCCCACCCAGTGACCTGAGGTATGGAGCCAGGGACTGGACCCTCCTCCCACACCAGGCACAAAATGCCAGCACCTCGGGGCCCACCTGGGTACCCAAGGCATGGAGGAGACTAGACCCTCCTCCCACAACCAGGCACATGGCACCAGCGCCTTGGGGCCCGTCCAGAGACCCAGGGCATGAAGAAGGGGAACAGACCACCCTCCCTCAACCAGGCACACGGCGCCAGCACCTTGGGGCCTGCCCAGGGACCAGAGGCATGGAAAAGGGAACCAAACACACCCCACAATCAGGCATACTGCCAGTGCCAAGGAGGATACCAAAAAACTGCACCTCCACATGGGTGGCCCACCACAGCCACCACAATAACCACAGCTGCCCCAAAGCAGCTAGACACCACAACCACCACACAGATGGTCTGCCAACCACTGGAGTGCATTCACACAAGAGTCACCAATAGAGACAAAGAAAAGAACAGGATGTCTCTCTCCACAAAGCCCATTTCTGAGTGACAGAAGAAGCATCTGATCTATGATAATATTGGGGGACCTGAACACACCTCTCAGCATTGGACAGATCATCTAGGCAACAAATTAACAGAGGAACCATTATTCTTTCAGAAAGAGAGAAGAAATCTAGGGTAATTAGAGGGGGGAGGGGGGAATGGGTGAAGGGGAGAGATTGGACAAGGGGCATAAAGAATAATTACTATTTGTAACTATATACATGCTAGTAATATTGATTTAATCAACATATTTCAGTGTTCGAATACAAAAATACGTATAATCGATTTTGATTCAATAAATAAATTTTAGAAAAAAAAGAAAATACTTTCAAAAGATAAAAATGAAAGCACAACATACCAAAATCTATAGGATGCAATGGTCACACAAAAATTTATAAACACCAAGATTAAAAAGGAAGAAGGGTCCCAAATAGATAATCTAACCCTACACCTTAAGGAACTAGGGGGAAAAAAGGCAAGCTAAACCTAAGGCTAGTACAAAAAACGGAAATAACAAAGACTAGAGCAGAGACAAATGAAATAGACAATAGAGAGAATCAACCAAAATGAATTTGCCTCTTTGAAAAGATCAATAAAATTAAAAACCTTTTAACTAAACTGATGAAGAAAATAAGATAGAAGATTTATATTACTAAAATAGGAAGTAGAAGTGGGGATGTTACTCCCAAACTTACAGAAATAAAAAGCATGACAATACTACGAACAACTAAACAACAAAATTAGAGAACCTACTCGAAATGGACAAATTCCTGGAAACACAGAAGCCACCAAAACTGACTCAAAAAAAGAAACCTCCCAACAAAGAAAACTGCAGGATCAGAGAGCCTCAATAGTAAATTCCACCAAAGAATTACCACCACTCATTCTCAAGCTTTTCCAAAAATACAAGGAAATAATACTTCTTAACTTTTTCTCAGACCAGCATACCCTGATACTAAAGCCATATAAATGTATCACAAGAAAACTACAGACCAAATATCCCTTATGAAAATACATACAAAAATCCTCAACAAAATACTAGCAAACCAAATCCAGCAACACATAAGAGCATTATATACCATGACCAAATAGGATTTATCCTACACATACGTAGGTACATCAATCAATGTAACATCACATTAGTAAAACAAAGGGGGAAAAAAAACACAGATAATCTGTAGTTGTAGGAAAAGCACTTGAAAAAATCCAACATCCTTGCATGATAAAAATTTAACAATTAGGAAAATAAAAGGACTTCTTAAACAAAGGGCTTTTCTGAAAGTTTTTCCCCTAAGATCAGGAATAAAACAAGGATGCCCACTTTTGCCACTTAAATTAAATATTGTACTTGAAGTTCTAGCCAGAACAATTAGGCAACAAAAAGAAATAAAGGCACCCAAATTCAAAAGAAAGAAGTAAAATTATCTCTATTAGCAGATGACATGCTCTTCTATCTAGAAAACCCTAATGAATCCACCAAAACACTATTAGAGCCAAAAATCAAATTCAGCAAAGTTTCAAGACACAAGATAAACATACAAAAATTAGTTGTATTTCTATACACTAGCAATGAATAATCCAAAAGGGAAATTAAGAAAACAATTCCATTTACACTAACATCAAAAATAATAAAATACTTAGGAATATATTTAACCAAGGAGGCGAAAGACTTGTGTAACATAGAAATCCACAAAACACTGCTGAAAGAAACCAAAGAATAAATGAAAGGTCATCCTGTGTTCACTGATGGGAAGACTTAACATTGTTAAGATGGCAATATTACCCAAAGTTCTCTACAGATTCAATTCAATCCCTATCAAAATCCCAACAACCTATTCTGCAGAGATGTAAAAGATGACCCTAAAATTCATAAGAAATTATGAGGAGCTCTGAACATCCAAAACAATCCTGAAAAGAAAAAACAAAGTTGGAGAACTTACATCCCACTTTTAAAACTTACTATAATGCTACAATAATCAAAGCAGTGTGCTACTGGCATAACAACAGACTTATTCATTGAAATAGAATTCACAGTCCAGAACTAAACCCATATATCTATGGCCAATTGATTTTCAACAAGAGTGCAAAAGCTATTCAATAATGAAGGAATAGTCTCTTCACAAAATGCTGTTGGGACAACTAGATTCCACATACAAAAGAATATACAACATATACGCAAATTAATTCAAAATGGATCAAAGACCTAATATAACAGCTAAAACTATACAACTCTTAGAAGAAAACACAAGTAAATTTTCATAACCCTGGGTTAGACAATAGTTACTTAGATATGACATAAAACCACAAATGACAGAAGAAAAAATAAACTGGATTTCATCAAAATTTAAAACTTGGTCAGTTTCAAAGGATACTATGAAGAAAGTAAAAAGACAATCCAAATCATGGTAGAAAATATTTGCAAATAACATATCTATTAAGGCTCTAGTATCCAGAATATATTAAGAACTCCTACAACTCAACAACAAAAAAGATGCTTAACATCACCAACCATTAGGGAAATAGCCAAATCAAACCCACAATGANCAAACCCACAATGATATATCACTCCACACCCATCAGGATGGCTTTCATTAAAATAAATAAATAAAGATTTTTAAGAGGTATAGAATGTAATATGGAGCTACACAAATGACAGGTTTTCTTAGAACAATGTTTTAAGAAATCAGTGTGTCTGAATCTTTACAGAATTTTCTCCTTCTTTATTTATTCTCTTAGTATTATAACAAACAAAATAGAAAAAAGAGTCATCATGGTCCCACTATTTATCCATTCCAAAAATATTTATTAAGTACAAAATTATGTACCAGGCACCAAGCTACCAACCTGACACAAGTATTTCAATATTTTCCTACCTTCTTTGAGTCTCCTGATCACACACATTTTTCATAGTTATAACATTAAAACAGACAATGCTGTATTCTGCTACCTTTGTTTATTTAAGGAAATAGAAAATTTTCTTTATACAGAGGTTCTACTCTTCATAAGAATGGAAATTAAAACTTACAAATTTGTGAGAAGCAAATGGAAATATTTATACATAAGAATATGTATTCTGGGGCTGGCCCGGTGGCGTACTGCTACAGTGCGCCGCTTGGGAGCGCGGTGGCGCTCCTGGCAAGGGTTCGGATCCCACATACAGACCGGCCGCTCACTGGCTGAGCAAGGTGCGGGCCAACACTGAGGGTTGCGATCCCGTTGCCGGTCCCGGTCCGGTACGGGCGCGACACTGAGGGTTGCGATCCGTTGCCAGTCACGAAAAAAGACAAAAAGGAAAAAAAAAAAGAATATGTATTCTGCTTTTGGTTTTTTCATAATGGAAAAAATAACTCAGATTCATTTTCAAAGAACACACTGATATAATGCTAATGACATTAAATTTTAAAACAATAATTTTGTAATAGATATGATAAGCATCTAT
>NW_007728332.1:236884-239233 GCF_000696425.1 Galeopterus variegatus
ACTGAGGGTTGCGATCCGTTGCCAGTCACGAAAAAAGACAAAAAGGAAAAAAAAAAAGAATATGTATTCTGCTTTTGGTTTTTTCATAATGGAAAAAATAACTCAGATTCATTTTCAAAGAACACACTGATATAATGCTAATGACATTAAATTTTAAAACAATAATTTTGTAATAGATATGATAAGCATCTATAGAAAAAACACTGGCAGGAAATACATCAAAATGTATATACATTATAGGTTTATAGGTGATATTTTCTATTGTATTCCTTACTTTCTAGCAGCTCTACAATGGATGTGCATTATTTTATGATCAGAAAAGAGAACAATTTTTAAAAACTGTTCTAAACTGCACATATTAAAATTCTATTTCTCCAGCTTGAGTCCCAGTTTCAAAAGGATAATGAGTAAGTGTTCCTCCTGTTGGTTACATAAAAACATTAAACACCAATAATGGAAACCTGCTAACTAGTTCCCAAAAAGTATGAGCAATAATTAGAAGCCAATGAGCATTTTAAATTAAATCATGTCAAAATGCAGTGATACTTGGACTACAAACTTCCCAGCAAGTTAACAAGATACCTGATAACAAGCTAACTACTCAATACTCTTTCTTCGCTAAGTCTCTCTCTCTACTTCTTTCGCCCTTTTTCTTCCATACACCCATACTTTTTTCTCCCTCCTCCTCATACCATTACCTTTTCTGATCATTACCCATATTGTGAAACAGGGTTTTTATGTAGTAGTGTTGGAGTGAGCAGGACTGAAGCCATGTTGGGATCTAAAACCACATGGGCTATGTGCAAATTTTTAAAAGACAGCTTTTTTTTTTTTGGCATGCATTTTTCTGAGTTCTCTCTTTCCCCGTGGTTATTTGACATTTTGAACCTTGGTTTGGGGGCAAGAATGACATTATTTACATGGATGTAAAGTTATTTTCCAGCCAGCCTGAAACTGCAGATTTGCACGTACTACCCACACCCTGAGATAACAGCAAAGATGGGAGCAGAAACCAGATGAGTCTTGGTGAGACTTTGCACCAGAGACCTTGCATGAAGCCCTCACTGCTAAAGTGCCCCTCCCTCCTGATTCTCATTTTCACACGTTCCATTCCCTCACCCAGCTCTTTAAAAACCCCTCAGTAAACCTGAGTCCTTTGAGATGGCTTTAGTCTGTCCATTCTCCTTCAGGTTTACCGTGGGAGATAGGTTAGCCTAACAGGTCACCCGCATTCCTGAATAAAAGCTGACTCCCACTTCCACCAACATTTGAATTTCGGGTTGTTTTGGTTTTTGTCTAGGGGCAGGCAGCTGGACCTGTGAGTTTGGTCAATTTGGGGGATCTTCGGCCAGGAGTGGAGTGGCCCCTGAAACAGTAGGAGTACTGAATTATGTTTTAATGTGCTTTTCCCAAATACATCTGGGGCCTTGAATATCCCTAGCTCCAATCCCAACCCCACATATTTTAATTAAGTTGAGTCATTTAAAACAAAATGGATGTTAAAAGATAATGTCATAATGTCTTAAAAATCCTGAGGAAACTGATTTCCATTATAGATTTCTTTTCCCACCCAAACTATCGATCAACTATGGGAATAAAATAAAGCCATTTTAAGACATGCAAGAACTAAGAAAATCTACTTTTCATGGTACTTTTGTTAGGAAGATACTAGAGAATATATTACAGCAAAAAGAAGAAATAGCCATATTACCTAACTAGTAACAGACAGAAAATTTTTTAAAATTGAGTACAGGCAGATGGAGAACAATGAAAAAAAAAAAAAGTCTGTAATAATTATTTACTCCTGTGCAACCAAAAAGTTCCTCATGAATTTTAAAAGTTATATTCTGTGTTGAAACAAAAATAGTAATTCCATTGTCTTAGTCTATTTTCTGTTGCTTATAAAAGAATACCTAAAACTGAGTAATTTATAAAGAAAAGAAATTTGTTTCTTACAATTCTGGACACTGGTAAGTCCAAGGTCAAGGACTTTTCTCAGATGTTGAGAGCCTTCTTCCTGGTGGGGATTCTCTACTAGAGTCCAAAGGCTGCGCATGGTGAGGGGGCTAAGCATGCTAGCTCCAGTCTCTTTCCCTCTTCTTATAAAGCTACCAGTCCCACTCCCATGATAACCATTAATCCACTAATCCATTAATCCACAGATGGATTAATCCACTGCCCTCATAACCCAATCACCTCTTAATGGCCCCACCTTTCAAATACCATAGTCGAATTTTCCTCCCTCTTAATATTGTTACAATGGGGATTAAGTTTCAACATGAGTTTTAGAGGGGACAAACATTCAAACCATAGCACCATCTGACACTCAAGACAATGATATTTAAAAGT
>NW_007728332.1:240579-241853 GCF_000696425.1 Galeopterus variegatus
GGCTTCTCAGAACGAAGTTCAATTTAAAACTTATGAATTGTTTATTTCTAGACTTTTCCATTTAGTATTTCAGACCATGGCTGACTATGAGATTGTAGATAAGGGGGACCTGCTATACAATATGAAATACATTCGGTCTTTGTACCAGGTTCTTGTCAGAGGACTCCTAAAACCCTTGGGATTTTTTGAGTGGTAGAAGTGTCTTTTGTTATTCATAAATAACAAAACTTCCTAAACTCTTGACTTTATACTATGGAGCTCACTTAGTGTGGGGCCNTTTTGTTAGGAAGATACTAGAGAATATATTACAGCAAAAAGAAGAAATAGCCATATTACCTGACTAGTAACAGACAGAACATTTTTTAAAATTGAGTACAGGCAGATGGAGAACAATGAAAAAAAAAAAAGTCTGTGATAATTATTTACTCCTGTGCAACCAAAAAGTTCCTCATGAATTTTAAAAGTCATATTCTGTGTTGAAACAAAAATAGTAATTCCATTGTCTTAGTCTATTTTCTGTTGCTTATAAAAGAATACCTAAAACTGAGTAATTTATAAAGAAAAGAAATTTGTTTCTTACAATTCTGGACACTGGTAAGTCCAAGGTCAAGGACTTTTCTCAGATGTTGAGAGCCTTCTTCCTGGTGGGGATTCTCTACTAGAGTCCAAAGGCTGCGCATGGTGAGGGGGCTAAGCATGCTAGCTCCAGTCTCTTTCCCTCTTCTTATAAAGCTACCAGTCCCACTCCCATGATAACCATTAATCCACTAATCCATTAATCCACAGATGGATTAATCCACTGCCCTCATAACCCAATCACCTCTTAATGGCCCCACCTTTCAAATACCATAGTCGAATTTTCCTCCCTCTTAATATTGTTACAATGGGGATTAAGTTTCAACATGAGTTTTAGAGGGGACAAACATTCAAACCATAGCACCATCTGACACTCAAGACAATGATATTTAAAAGTGAGGAAGGTAAAGGTACAGTAGTAGCCCCTCATTCATGAAGGTTATGTTCCAAGACCCCCAGTAGATGCCTGAAACCTCAGATAGTACCGAACCCAACTGCCATCGATAGGAACAAGTTTCTGTTCATGTCTTCCACCCACAAATTTAATGCCTTTTCCATCTAAGCACAAATCTTGCACTGTGGCTGTAACTTTTGCAGTTTGAGGTGCAACAACAAAACTAACACAAATTTCCCTTTCCTTCTTCACAATTTCATGGATAGAGGATTCATTCTTACTGTAGATATTAGCAACCTCAACA
>NW_007728332.1:242023-244221 GCF_000696425.1 Galeopterus variegatus
GAATAAAGATATAACAGGTGTCTTTGTCCATTTTCTGTGAAACTGGGTAACTTATAAAGAAATGAAATTTATTTCTTACAGTTTTGGAGGCTAGGAATGCCAAGGTCCCTGGGGCACATCTGGTAAGGGCCTTCTTCTCAGTGGGGACTCCGTACAGAATTCCATGGCAATGCAGGTTATCACATTAACAAGGGCTAGGCAAGAGCACTTTTAACATGATCACTTGGTTCTTTTTTTTTTTTTTTTATGGTAAGAACATGTATTTATTAATATTCTATAAAAACTACACATAACATACTTATTCACAAGTACAGTATTATTTTTAACATTTATTTATTTTTGATTATATATATTTATGGGATACAGAGTTAACTATCAGTATTTGTGTACAGTATGTGATGACCAAATCAATATTACTAGCATGTTCATCATCACAAATTATAATTATTCTTTGTGTCCCTTACCCAATTACTTCCTAATCCCCTCCCACTCCCCCTTTCCCTCTAGTATCTGTACATCTGTTCTCTCCTTCTAAAAGTTCAGCTTTTTATTGCCTGCCTGCCTTCCTTCCTTCCTTCCTTTGCTACCACTTATGAAAGAGAACATGCGGTANTAATTTTTTCCAAGCTCATCCATGTTGCTGTGAATGGCAGAATTTCATTCTTTTTTATGAGTATTCCATTGTGTATATACACCACATTTTCCTTGTCCAGTCATCCATTGGTGGACATTTAGGTTGGTTCCATATCTTGGCTATTGTAAATAGTTGCTCCTTCTAAACCCACCAGCCCACATCCATAATAACCCACTAAACCATTAATCCATTACTCCATTAATGGATTAACCCATTCATGAAAGCATAGTCTTCATGATCCAATCACCTCTTAAAGGCCTCATCTTTCAACACTGCCACATTGGATACTAAGATCCCACAGGGAGTAAGGTATTAAGGTATTAACAAATATTCAGATCATAGTACCAGGCAAATACTGAGCAAAACCAAAAAAGCAGGAATAGCTGTACTACTATCTGATAAAATAGACTTCGTAGCAAAGATAATTACTAGAAACAAAGAGGGACATTACATAAAGATCCAAGGATCAATTTGCCAGGAAGATAAAACAAACTAAAAAAAAACCACAATGTATCAAAATATATGAGATGCAGAACTGAGAGGGAAATCCATAGCACTAAATACTTAAACTAGAATTGAAGGATAGTCTCAAATCAACAATCAAAATTCCAACCTCAAGAAACTAAAAGAACAAAAAATACATAACTAAAGCAAGCTGAAAAAAAGAAAATAATAAAGAGCAGAAATCAACTAAATTGAAAACAGGAAAACAATTCTAAAAATGAATAAAAGCAAAAGCTCCTTCTTCAAAAAGACAAGCACAACTGAGAAACTGCTAGGAAGACTGAAAGAAACAAAAAAAGACACAAATTAGCTACATGAATTTGAAATAGGAGCCAACTACCAAAAATATACGTATACATTTATATCTATCTATAGATAGATAGATATCTATATCTATACATGCAGTTGAATCTCTACAAGAACAGCAAAAATTGTGGTATTTTAAGTTGCCCTAGTCCTAGGCCTCTATTTCTACCATGGTAGACTTGAAAAACAGCAACCTTACAAACAGGGAACTATATAAACCAGCTGTCTAGCAGTCAACAGGTGAGAGCAAACTGGTTTTGGAACTCCTCAAAAAGCCTCCATCCCCAGTGTACTATCACTGTCTGATCTGTTGGTGCCTTGATCTCAGACTTCCCAGCGCCAGAACTGTGAGAAATAAATTTCTGTTGTTTGTAAGCCACTACCCAGTTTATGGTATTTTCCTTACAGCAGCCCGAATGGAACAAGACATGTACTTACCAAAAAACGCACAGTTAACATCATACATATCCAGGACAGAAGGAATGCTTTTCTCCTAGGATCTGTACCAGGCTCGGATGTTTGCTCTCACCACTCTATCTGACATAATATTGGAAGTTCTAGCCACTGCAGTAAGGCAGAGGACAGGGGATGGGGTAAATGCAAAAGCATACGTTTTGAAAAAGAAAAATTAAAATTAACTCTATTTACAAATGGCATAAGTCTATGTAGAAAATCCCAAGAAATCTACAAAAAATGCCTGGTACTAATAAGTGAATTCAGCAAGGTAACAGGATATAACATCAATGCACAAAAA
>NW_007728332.1:246222-247237 GCF_000696425.1 Galeopterus variegatus
AAGTAACCTGTTGTCATTTTTCTATTGTTCTGTCTTCCTGTCCCCACCTTACATGGAAAGTAACTTTGAAATGACCAATCTGCTTTTAATTCTTTGTTTCTGTTTTCTTTAGCTTTTTTCTGTCTATAAAACAAACTTCCTCTGCTTGGCTCAGTGGAACCAGGTGAAACCAACCATAGAGGAACCAACTATTTTATGGAATGACATGTTGCCTAATTCTCGAATCACAATAAAGCCAATTAAGATGTTCAACTAAATTTGTTGTAATTTTGTTCTTTGACACAACAAAGGGCTAGTATTTAAAATATACAAAAAACAACTCTCAAAACTCAATAATAACAAAAAAAGTCAATTTAAAAATGAGTAAAAGATATGAACAGATATTTCACCAAAAAGGATAGACAAATGGCAAATAAGCACATAAAAACATGTTCAACATCATTAGCTACCATGGAAATGTAAACTAAAAACATAACGACTTATGAGTACACACCTATCGGAGTTGCTAAAATAAAAAATGTTACAGGGTGAACATCCTAAGAAGGACAGTAAAGATCTCTAATAACCACTCCCCCACCACAGGAACAAGAACACCAGCAAAAATAGCCAAGATCTACTTTTTTCAGAACTCTGGAATTAATGATAGGCTTGTAACCATCTGAATAGTGCTTATTTAAAAAATAAAAAAAAAATAAAAAAAACATAGTTAAAGTGCAACCTTATAACACCAAGGTTACCCAGTGGCCGGTTGGCTCACTTGGATAGAGAGTCGTGCTAATAACACCAAGGTCACAGTTTGGGTCCCCAAACTGGCCAACTACCAAAAATATACGTATACATTTATATCTATCTATAGATAGATATCTATATCTGTACATGCAACTGAATCTCTACAAGAAAAGCAAAAATTGTGGTATTTTAAGTTGCCCTAGTCCTAGGCCTCTGTTTCTACCGTGGTAGACTTGAAAAACAGCAGCCTTACAAACAGGGAACTATATAAACCAGCTGTCTAGCA
>NW_007728332.1:248265-249270 GCF_000696425.1 Galeopterus variegatus
GGTGAGAGCAAACTGGTTTTGGAACTCCTCAAAAAGCCTCCATCCCCAGTGTACTATCACTATCTGATCTGCCCGGATATTCTTAGGAAACTAGCATAACTTGATCTGACTCAGAGCTCATTCAGTAGGACAGCCCTATACCTCAGGGCATTTGTTTAAAACAATCAGCAGCAACTTATTAACACTGCAGCTGCCTGAGGCAGCAATACTGGGCTAAGGAAACAGGAGATTGGCCAAAAAAACTTAAGAAGGAAGTACCCCGAGAATGAGATGTCTGTGGGTGACTTTGAAAAGCTGTGACATATTCCTAGAGATCTAGAATGCCACGTGCACATGCAGGGCTATATTCATGCCCAGGAAAAAAACTAAAAAGGCCCTGGTCTCTGAACTCTAGATAACCTCAAGGACCTACACAAGGAGGAAGTTAAAGATAAATTAGTCATAAACTGCCAGAGCAGACAGTATGCCTCGACATAAACACTGTACCTCAGTAAAGAATGAAGGCTTATTGACTCAAAGCATTTAAGGAAATCTCTGTCCAATAATTCAGACAACTAAACTAACCAAGCAATGCCTTCAGTAGCTACAAACAACAGGAAGTATGTACTTTACAAAATTAGTCTGTGAAAGTCATTAAACAACATAGTAGCAAAAATAACAACAAATAGAAATCCTGGGAGGGGATGGGAAAATTTAATGTTCAGAGTTGTCACATCATATTATTTAAAACATCCAGTTTCAACAAAAAATTACGACACATGAAGAACCAGGAAACAGAGAAAAAAGCAATCCAGAGAGTATGTCCCTGAAGGGGCCCCGGAATTAGACTCATCAGACAAAGACTTTAAATCACCTATTAAATAATATGATGTACTCTTTCACACACTTAAATACACTCAGACACACACCTATACACAATCACCCACACACGAGTTCCTTACCCACACTTCTCTTTATATCACCATGTCACCTTGTAGCTCATATTGTCACATCTGCCCCAAGTGG
>NW_007728332.1:250126-254573 GCF_000696425.1 Galeopterus variegatus
CACTTCTCTTTATATCACCATGTCACCTTGTAGCTCATATTGTCACATCTGCCCCAAGTGGCAAAAAATTAGCCACCGTAAAAATCAGCCAATCTTCCATCTGCTGAGCTTTCCCTTTTCCCTATAGTTTCAGAGGAAAAACATTCCTATTCTCTAAAACTGACCCACTCTGCAATGCAACCCAATCCTTCTAGGATAGTAAGAGGTTCTTACTTCCTCCACTGGCTGCTTCACTCCTGCTTTAAAGAAGCAAAATGTCTCCCTTTCTTGAAAAAGAAAACACTTTTCATTTCAACCTGCAGCCTTGAATACTCTTCAATTTATACTTCATACACTGTATTTAATTAATACCTACTAATAGATCTGCAACATAACCAGCACCACTTTAGACAAGCCCAAGTACAAAATGGCACTGCCCACCTCCTCCCCTCCCCCGTTCCCTTTGGGAGAAGCCTCCTGACTTAAACAGAAACTCCTTTTGCTTCTGCAAGGACGCAGTTCTCCACCCCGATCCACAATAGCATAATGACCCTCCTTGATGGGATCAGCCAGCCCTTGGTGCACTATATAAGCTCTACCACCCCCACACCTGGTGCTGTCCACCATTTTCAGGGCAGCCCCGGGCAGATTTTCTTTCTTTAATAAAGCTTGAACAGTACCCAGCATCTCGGCTCACTTTCTTTCACCTACCAAGTGCTTGTCCTTATTCAAAAGGCACCATAAATAAAATAAATTTTGATGATAAGGACCAAAAGGGTTAGAAAAGGAAGATGTCATCAGGAAGACATAATCTTCCTTTATTTCACTCTTTTGTGATCTTGCCAAGATAAAGTTTTTCTTTCAGTGGGAAAGAGTGAAGAGAAGGGGAGGAGCAGGGAGGAGCTAGGAGCTATAACTCAGCCTGAGTTGGCAAAAGGAAGAGAGGATAAGGAAACCTCAAAAGGCAGGCAGCTGGCCAAGAAGAGGAGTACATGTGGTCATTCTTGGCTACTAAGCAAGGAAAAGGAAAAGACAAAGCATAAAGAGGGGAAAGAATCACAGCATGTTAAAGGACAGTGAGGGGCAGGGGGAAAAAACTAAGATATTCCCAGACTTTGAGCAACTGACTGCCCTAATCTCTCCCTGGGGCTTAAATTTCACATATCTGTATATTCTAACATCAGGTAAGATGGAACCAACTTTCCTGACTCTTCCCATTTCTCACAGGTTCAACTTCTGAGTCACCATTGGTTCTCTCCTCTTCTTCTTTAAATTTCAGTTGCCTAAATCTCATCTTCCTTTTATAATCTATCAACTCAGCCCCTTCCATACTTCTCTCAATTCCACCACATTAATTAGTCCATGACCAAATCAACTTTCATCTTATGAGTCCAGAATGATCTATGTGTCTTATCCAAAACTGCAAAATTAGTTAGTTGCAGGGCTGAAGCTGATTTCCAAGACTTTTGATAAGAGTACTTCTCATGTTTCTTCACACCTGGAATACTGGCAGATCTTCTAAATTATTTCCTCTTTCATTGGTTCATCAGATATTTATTAAATATCTAATATGTATGAGGGATTATGGCAGGTGCTCTAGGGGAAAATGGGGTGAAGACACAGTTCCCAGTCTCACAATGTCTATATTATAAGGGAATAAAGGTATGAACACAAATAAACCTAATGCAAGACATGAAATTGTAAGAGTGATATAGACAAAATTCCACAGGAATGCAGAAGAGAGTTCANAAAAAACTAAGATATTCCCAGACTTTGAGCAACTGACTGCCCTAATCTCTCCCTGGGGCTTAAATTTCACATATCTGTATATTCTAACATCAGGTAAGATGGAACCAACTTTCCTGACTCTTCCCATTTCTCACAGGTTCAACTTCTGAGTCACCATTGGTTCTCTCCTCTTCTTCTTTAAATTTCAGTTGCCTAAATCTCATCTTCCTTTTATAATCTATCAACTCAGCCCCTTCCATACTTCTCTCAATTCCACCACATTAATTAGTCCATGACCAAATCAACTTTCATCTTATGAGTCCAGAATGATCTATGTGTCTTATCCAAAACTGCAAAATTAGTTAGTTGCAGGGCTGAAGCTGATTTCCAAGACTTTTGATAAGAGTACTTCTCATGTTTCTTCACACCTGGAATACTGGCAGATCTTCTAAATTATTTCCTCTTTCATTGGTTCATCAGATATTTATTAAATATCTAATATGTATGAGGGATTATGGCAGGTGCTCTAGGGGAACATGGGGTGAAGACACAGTTCCCAGTCTCACAATGTCTATATTATAAGGGAATAAAGGTATGAACACAAATAAACCTAATGTTCATCAGATATTTATTAAATATCTAATATGTATGAGGGATTATGGCAGGTGCTCTAGGGGAAAATGGGGTGAAGACACAGTTCCCAGTCTCACAATGTCTATATTATAAGGGAATAAAGGTATGAACACAAATAAACCTAATGTAAGACATGAAATTGTAAGAGTGATATAGACAAAATTCCACAGGAATGCAGAAGAGAGTTCATCCCAGTTACAAATGACCAAGGAGAAGGTAGGATTTGAGGTGGGCCTTGATGGATGATTAAGATTTCAATAAGCAGAAATTGGAGAATTTGGGAGAACTGGCATTATTCTAAGCTAAGAACATGAGCAAGAGGCAAGAAAGTACAGTGACAACAGTAGTCCAGTTTACCTAGAGGACAAAAAATGAACCAAGCTGTAAAGTTGAGGAATAAGGCATGGCCATATTACAGAGGCTGTGAGTAACAGGCTATGAGAGCCTGAAAAAAAGAAAGGTCTGGACCAGACTACCTGGTGCGAATCCCAGCTTCTTCACTTAACTGCTATGTGACCTTGGTCAAATTACTTAACCTCTCTGCTGAGCTTGCTTCCTTATCCAGAAAATGAGACTAATAATACCTACCTCATAGGATTGTTAAAAGAATTAAATGAGTTAATTTGCATACAGTACTTAGCACAGCATAAGTCTGAAATAAATTATTATGTAGTCAGTAAGTAGTAAAATGATGTTTAAGCAAAGCAATAACAAAATAGTTAAAGTGGTGCCTACGAGAAAGTCATCTGAAGATGGAATGGGAATGTGCTAGCTGGTACATGAACCACAAGTATGAAGTACTCTGAGCAGAACATAGGGCAACAGAAATGAAAAAAAATTCTTGGAGCAAAATTATCAAGGTAGCCAGCCCCAAAATGGTCCTTGTGATTCCCACCTTCTGCATTCACACCCCCTATAGTCTACTCTCACATTGTACCAGGTTGATCTATGAGACAAATAGGACAGAAGAGATGGTGTGTCACTTTTGAGACTAGGTTATAAAAGACACAGCGGCCTCCATCTTGGTTGCTCCCTCTTTTTCTCTTGGGAAAGCCAGCCACCATGCTGTGAGCTGCCCTATGGAAATGGCAAGGGACTGACACTTGCCAACAACCACGAGTGAGCTTGGAAGTGGACCTTTCCAGCTTTAGTGACCCTTTATTTGGCTGCAAACTTATGGAAGACCCTGACCAAAACCACACAGTTGAGCCATTCCCAGATTGCTGATCCTCAGAAACTACATGAGAAGATAAACATTTGTTATAAGCTGCTTCAGTTTTGAGGCAATTTGTTACACAGCAATAGGTAACTAATACAAGGATTGAAAAGCAAAATTGATAGGGCCTTGAAAACTGATAGAAGGAAGAGGGCAGAAGTGAGATTTCTACGTGAGGAGGGACTGTGAGGGTCTGGTACACTAAGGGTGAGAGAATGATTTCATGACACACTGAATTTAACTGAGCTCAAGGGAAAGGTCAAATACAGACCTGAAAGTCATTTATACAGCTGTGACAGTTAACATTAACGTATGAGATTGCCCACAGCAAACATGTAAAGTGAGAAAAAGAACAAGGTCAAAATTTAGAACATGGCAGGAGGACAGTAAAGAGAAGTAAATGAGCAGCTGTGAGACAGAAAGAGAATCAGGGTAGCAACATTAGGATGCTCCAAAAGAAACAAGCGCAGGTGGCAAACGCTGCAGTGACCAAGTAAATAAGCTATACTGGAGTTAGCGATTTCATGTACTGTCTTCGCATTTTAATATTTCCGCATCACAATGTGTCTTATACTCAATAAGTATGTTTAACATGGGTCTTATTCCCTAAAATCAGTTACAAAGTTGACAGTGTGGTCTGGCACTCAACAGTACTTGAGAAGCAAGAAAGCAGGGTAGCGATAAGGCGGTAGAACCAATAATACGTGAACTACTTTTTTCGGGAAGTTTTTGGGTGAAATGAAGAGGAGTCAAGAAAGGAGGCCCTGCGTTTGCTTTTTTAAACTTTGTTGCAAACATATGTGTGAGGCAAACGTATGTGTGAGCAAAGGACTGAGAAAGGACTTTGAAAAGGTAAAGGACAAGCGCCAGGACAAGCACAATCAACGGAAC
>NW_007728332.1:255666-257006 GCF_000696425.1 Galeopterus variegatus
CGGGCTCCGCGGGGGGAGTTGCGGGACAGGCGTCTGGCGCGGGGGCCAGCTTCCGAGTGTTGTCTTCCGAATTAGGTTCCTGTGTCGTCGGACCACAGCTGACCTTAAGTAAAAATGTAATGAAAACCCAAAGTAGGCTACGAATTCAATAATCAATACGTAGGGAGTGGTGTAGATGTTGCTGACTCGGAGAAAGGAGTGTTTCCCCGTCTGTCGGGGGTGGGTGACAAAGTTTAAGTTTCCAGAGCAGAGATTCTCAAATTTAAGAGACATGGGAATCACGAAGAGAATTTGTTAAAACACGGATGACTGGACTTCGGATTCCCTAGGTCTGGAGTGGGGCCAGAGAACTCGTATTTCTAAGGAGCCAGGAGATGCTGGCCCACGCGTGACCGAGAACCAGAGGCAGCTGCCAAGCCTTGGACCTCTCCAGAGAATGTGCTTTAGTGTCTCCGCGCTTTGGGAAGTAGGCTTAAAACAAAACAAAATGGGAAGGAGAACCTAGGCTGAGTAAAAAACGGGTGAACTTCCGGAGTCTGACTAGGAAGATTCTGTAAAGAAGGTGTCTGTTGTAGAGGGAAAGACAACAACAAATCCCACGGTAATTTAAACGAATCGAAAACGTGACAGCCTGGGGAGTAGGAAAGGATTCTCAGAAAGTTGTAGTCTCAAAAGTATGCAGAAGTGGGGGTTAGGCTAATGCTTCAAAAGCACGCTTTTGTGCCTCTGTAAGAATCCATTATTTCTGGATGGATCCTCTTCAGCCTTTCTCCCCTCCCTAGTCCCTGTTCTTTCATCGTCACAGGATGTCGCTACTGTAAGATTGTCTTTAAAGGTAGATCTAATTTAGGGAGAAATGTTTGAAATCTACTGGTCTATACTTTTTTTTAGTCTAGTACTTAAAAGTACTTTGAACTGCAGACGAATCTAAGATTTCAATGTTAAAAACAAAAATGAAACTGTCAAGATACTAGAACAAAATATGAGCAGATTCAGGGACTGGCGGGTTAGAGTGCGGTATTATAACTAACACCAAGGTCAAGGGTTCGGATCTCTGTACCGGCCGGCCGCTAAAAAATAAAAAATAAAAAAAAGTGAGCAGATTCATTTATAATCTTAGAGTGAGGGGAGAGAAGTTCTTTCCAACTGTGACTCAAAATTCACTAGCCATAATAGAAAAAACTGATACATTCAACTACATAAACACCTTAATTTATGCATGGCAAAAACCACAATAAGTGAAGACAAGACAAATGGCAAAAGAGAAAGAACAGTTGACATTTATATCAAAATAATAACCTTCTAGAGTATAAATTAATCTTGGAAATTAAGGTAAAAAA
>NW_007728332.1:257445-258662 GCF_000696425.1 Galeopterus variegatus
ATTTATATCAAAATAATAACCTTCTAGAGTATAAATTAATCTTGGAAATTAAGGTAAAAAATGACCAAAAAACAAGTGGCAAGTGGGCAAAGGACAAGGACAGTTTACAGAAAAAGAAACACATTTTATAAATATGAAAAATGTACTCACTCATGATAAGAGAAATGTAAATTAAAACTTCATACCTATCATGTTTGCTAAAATCCAAATTCTTGACAACACGTATTGGGGTAAGGGCAGGCTCATACGTTGCTAATGAAAGTCCAAAATCACACAACCACTTTCATAGGGAATTTCACGATATTTTTCAAAATTGTAAGTGTATTTACCCTTGAAGCTAGCAATCCCACTTCTGAGAATTAATCCTACAGATACATGTGCACACATATTGTTTTAGATCGTATTGTGCTGCCATAACAGAATACCTGAGGCTGGATAATTCATTTTAAAAAACAAAAATGGAAATTTATTTCTCATAGTTCTGGAGGCTGGAAAGTCCAAGATCAAGGTGGCAGCATTTGGTATGTGTTGAAGGCTTTTTGTTACATGGCGGGAGGAGGAAGGGCAAGCAAGCTGAATGCTGCATGGAGCCTCTTTTATAAGAGCGTTAATCCCATTGAGAGGAAGGAGACCCCGTGGCCAATACACTTTTTAAAGGCCCCACCTCTTAATACTAGCACACTGGCAACACCTGAATTTTGGAGGGGACACGTTCAAACTATAGCACATATAAAATGATGTGTATATAAAAATATTTATTGCAGCATTGCTTACAATAGCAAAAGACTAGAAACAACAGAGATATTCATTTACATGAAAGAGACTGTTAAATAACCCATGGTATACTTTCATAACATTCCCCCAGGTATACTAAGTGAAAAAAAGCAGTGACCAAAATAGGATTTATAGTGTGCTGCCTTTCTAGTGTAAGAAAATGGAAAAATTATATATTGATTGCATCTGCATGAAGAAATGCTAGATGTGCAGAAAAAAATTAAAAAGTAGTTACCTGCATGGTTGGGGGGACCAAGTGACTGGGATGAGAGGAACAAGACTGCTCCACCTCTACCTTTTCATATAGTTTTGATTTTTAAACTATGTGTATAGGTATTCTATAAACAGACTTAAAAATTAAGAAAAAAATGTTCTAGGGGCTGGCCGGTGGCGCACTGGATAGTGCGCCGCTTGGGAAGCGCGGCGGCGCTCCCGCCCAAGGG
>NW_007728332.1:259244-280720 GCF_000696425.1 Galeopterus variegatus
ACACTTTTTAAAGGCCCCACCTCTTAATACTAGCACACTGGCAACACCTGAATTTTGGAGGGGACACGTTCAAACTATAGCACATATAAAATGATGTGTATATAAAAATATTTATTGCAGCATTGCTTACAATAGCAAAAGACTAGAAACAACAGAGATATTCATTTACATGAAAGAGACTGTTAAATAACCCATGGTATACTTTCATAACATTCCCCCAGGTATACTAAGTGAAAAAAAGCAGTGGCCAAAATAGGATTTATAGTGTGCTGCCTTTCTAGTGTAAGAAAATGGAAAAATTATATATTGATTGCATCTGCATGAAGAAATGCTAGATGTACAGAAAAAAATTAAAAAGTAGTTACCTGCATGGTTGGGGGGACCAAGTGACTGGGATGAGGGGAACAAGACTGCTCCACCTCTACCTTTTCATATAGTTTTGATTTTTAAACTATGTGTATAGCTATTCTGTAAACAGACTTAAAAATTAAGAAAAAAATGTTCTAGAGAGATGATGGTGGCTCAATGCTTTGAATATAGTAAAAACCACTGAATGATACACTTTAAAGGGTGATTTTACGGTATTTAAATTACATCTCAGTAAAACAGTTATTTTTTTCAAAAAGCTTTATCAGGAACTGGTAGCATCAGCATCATCTGGTAAATTGTCAAAAATGCAAATTCTGGGTCAGAAATGTGGTGGGCAGGGCCTGGCAATCTTTTCTGACAGCCCTCCAAGCAATTATGATGCATGTTCAACTAAAAGAACGAATGGACTAGACGCAATTGTTCAGGGTAACAAGCCTAGAGTGGGAACCTTCAAAAGATCTGACTAGGACATCCATGCACTCAGGGTGAGAAGAGAAGTCCTTGTCAGCCTTTAATTATGAACTACAATAATGCTGAAAATAACAATATCTAACATTTATATGTGCAGGCACAGTTAATTCCTTTACATGAAATGAAAATAGTGCCTACTCTAATGGGTTAAAACATGGCCACATACAGAGTAAGTAAGTGTTCAAAAAGTGTCATTATCATTTGTCTAAGATAATCTTTACCACAATCCTGTGAAGTACAGTCACGTGTAACTTAAAAACAAGGGTATGTCCTGAGAATTGCATCTTCAAGTGACTCCATCATGCTGACATCATAGAGCGTACTCACACCTATATGGTATAGCCTCCTACACACCTGAACTATATGGTATAGCCTATTGCTCCAACCACCATCTTATATGTGGTCCATCTTTGACCAAAACATCATTACGTGGTGCATGACTGCACTATTACTATTACATATGAGATAATTTGTGTCACAGACAGGTTATATAACTTTCAAAAAGCCAGAAACCCAATAAATGGCAAAAGCCCAAAGCACAGAAGTTTTCAATTGTGGTGAATCTCAATTTGTTTTTTTTCCTGATCATACTTTGAGAACCATGAATCTAGTCTAAACATGGATATGAGTGAAGAAGAGAGTAGACTGCAAATGATTAGAGGTAAGTGCATTCATTCACTCCAAAGACAAGTAGTGATGTGTAATATGCGCCAGGCCTTTTAGGCCTTACACGGTCATCTTAGTCCACTTGGACTGCTATAACAAAAGACCATAAACTGGGTAGCATTTGAAAACAACAGAAATTTGCTTCTCAAAGCTCTGGGAGCTAGGAAGTCCACGATCAAGGCGCTGCAGATTCAGTGTCTGGTGAGGGCCCTTTCCTCATAGATGGTGCCTTCTAGCTGTGTTCGCACATTGTATTAGTCAGGGTTCTCCAGAGAGGCAGAATCAATAGGATATGTTACAATTATATGAGAGGGATTTATTAGGGGAATTAGCTCACGTGACTATGAAGAAAAGTCCCGCGATAGGCCGTCTATAAACTGGATGCCTGTAGCCTGGCTCAGTCCAAGTCCAAAGGCCTCAGAATCGGGGAAGCTGATGGTGTCCTTGGTGTAAGTTCTGGAACCCAAAGCTGAAGAGTCTCGAGCTCTGATGTCCACGGACAGGAGAGAAGAGTGTATCCCAGCTCCAGTGGATCAAGAGAGAGCTTCACATCCTTCCTCTGTCTTTTGTTCTCTCCAGACCCCCAGTGGATTGGATGGTTCCCACCCACACTGAGGGTGGATCTTTCCCACCCAGGCCACTCAGACTCTCATACCAATCTCTGCTGGAAACACCCTCATGGACACCCCTGAAAAGATTGCTTTACCGGGTTTCTCAGCATTCCTTCATCTAACCAAGTAGACACCTAGAATTAACCTTCACACACATGATGGAAGGGGCCAGCTAGCTCACGGGGGTCTGTTTCATAAGGCTGCTTATCCCACTCATGAGGGATCTGCCCTCATGATCTACTCACCTCTCAAATGTCCTACCTTCTTTTTTTTAACTTATTTTTTAATCAACAAAAAATGTATTTGTGCTGTACAACATGATGCTTTGAAATATGTGTATATCGCGGAATGGCTAAATTAAGCTAATTAAAATATACGCGTTACATACTCACCATTTTTGTGTGTGTGGTGAGAACACTTAAAATCTAGTCTCTTAGCAATGTCCAAGTATACAATATATTGTTACTAACTAATAGATCTTGAACTTCTTCCTTCTAACTGAAATTTCATGTCCTTTGACCAACGTCTTTCCAATCCGCCCCTGCCCATCTCCTGGTAACCACCATTCTACTCTCTGCTTCTATGAGTTTGATTTAGATTCCACATATAAGTGAGATCGTGTGGTGTTTGTGTTTCTGTGTCTGGCTTATTTCAGTTAAATTATCCTCCAGACTCATCCATGTGGTTGCAAGATTTCCTTCTTTTTAAGCATGAATAGTATTCCACTGTGTATATATACCACATTTTCTTTATCCATCCATCCCTTGATGAACACTAAGGCTGATTCTATATCTTGGCTGTTGTGAATAATGCTGCAATAAACATGGAACTGCAGACTTCTTTTTGACCGATTTCTGTTCCTTTGGATACATATGGAGTAGTGGGATGGATAGATCATATGATAGTTTTATTTTTAAGTTTTTTAGGAATTTCTATACTGTTTTCCACAATGGCTGTACTAATTCACATTCATAATGGCTGAATAATATGCCATTGTATGGATTACCATATTCTGTTTATCCATTAACCAGTTGATAGACAGTTGGGTTTTTTCCACCTTCTGGCTATTATACATAATGCTGCTATGAACATTCATGTACAAGTTTTGTTTGAATACCAGTTTTCAATACTTTTGGGTGTTTATCTAGGAGTGGAATAGCTGAGTTATATTCATAATTTTATGATTATCTTTCTGAGGAACCACCAAACTGTTTTCCACAGAGGCTACATGATTTTACATTCTTTAAAACAATGTTAGAGTGTTTTAATTTCTTCACATCCTTCCCAATAATTGCAATATTTACCTTTGAAAAATATTTTAGTCCTCCTAGTGGTTGTGAAATGGTATCTAATTGTAATTTTTATTTGTATTTCCCTAACGACTAATAATGTTGAGCATCTCTTTATGTGTTTGTTGGCCATTTGCATATCTTCTTTGGAGAAATGTGTGTCCAAATCATGTGTGCATTTTTAAAGTGGGCTGCTTGCCTTTTTGTCGTGTAATTGTAGGAGTTTTTACATGTACTGTCTGGGGAGTTCTCACTATGTAACAAGTGTCTCAGGTGTCCCAAACTTTCTTTATTGAGGCAATATTGTCTGATAAAATTTTTTACTTTAAAAATGAGCATTTAGATGAAATGCACCCACTTCTGCAGCTTTACAGCATGTTATCATTTGCTCCAATGTAGAGAGAGGATTCCAAGCCTTGGTTTGCTGGGAACTGCAAATGTACCTAAAAGACTGTGTCAGCAAGAGCTCCCAACAAAGAAAACCTCAGGCCCAGATGGCTTCACTGGTCAATTCTACCAAACATTTAAAGAAGAATTAACAGCAGTCCTTCTTAACCTCTTACAAAAAATAGAATATGAAGGAACACTTTCTAACTCTTCTATGAGGCCAGCATCATTACCCTGATATGCTGTGAGCCATCCTGCTATAGGGAACGGCATGGGAGGCTGAGGAGTGATACCCCTTGTTCTGCAGGCTACTAGGGGGTCCCGTGTGTGTGGCACAGCTCCATGGAAGTTCTTGTTTGTTCACCTTTAGTTGCTTGACAAGTCTTCCCATAATTAAACAGCCTAACCTTTTGGCTTAGTATGGCTTTGGGAAATTCCATGGAAATTCCCAAAGGACATGTTAATAATACATCAAAATTAATTGGTTTAATTAATAAGGCACTGTCAGTACTAAAGGTGTTTTTGATGCATGTTCCCAGTATGGGTTGGCTCCATTTAATTTTGTTATGAATCTTCCTTGTGAGTGTTATGTGCATTAACCCATTGTGGCTATGGTCATGCTCTTGTACGTGTGGAATGAAGTTATTATGTTAGTTATTTCTATCTACATTCCCCCAAGGAGATGGTGGGTCTGGGTGCAGTAATGTTTATAACTAATTGATCTTCAACCAGTTACAGATTTCTTTGTTTCTCCCCACTCCCAGTTTCACTTGATTTACCAAGAACATGTTCTTTCTTTAGTAATAATAAGAATGATATAGTGTTAGTTTGAGTAGGATCATTTAACTTTTCACTTTGTCTCCTGTGCTGTTCCCGGAGTCTATTGGCAGGGAAATATAAGGTATAAACATCGTGATTTTGATTATAAATTAAAATGATCAATATAGGGTATAATCAGGGGCCGGCCCGGTGGCGCACTGGATAGTGCGCCACTTGGGAAGCACGGCGGCACTCCCACCTGAGGGTTCGGATCCCACATACAGACCGGTTAAAAAAAAAATATATATATATATATATGGTATAATCAATATTAAATTGTTAACCATAACTAATCAATGTTATTAAAATTAAGAGTAATAAGTATAAGTAAGATTTAAAAAGGGTTAAATTGTAAGTTAAGAAGGTTAAGTATTATAGTTTAAACTAAAAGTCTGACGCTCTTTAATGCCAAAAATGCTGCTATTGTATAGTTTCCTGGCCACGAGCCACAAGCTTTGGGGTGAACTATTGATGCATGAGAGTGTGCTTTTATCACAGCATGAGTGCTTTGGAACATTATGATTTTTCTTTTTCTATAGAGATAAAATAATAAATGTTTTGATTAAAAGATAAATCATCATGTAAAAGATTAAGTAAAAAAGATATAAATAAAGCAAGATTCATGTGGTTTTTGTCCACACTTGCACTAGACATCGGTGGTCCGTCTCTTACTTTTGAATCCACACCACCTATTCAGGTCCAACGAATCCTGCGGAGCTGGTCTCCGGCACTGATATCAAAGCCAGACAAAGATATCACAAGAAAAAGAAAACTGGAAAGTAACTCTTGAAATGTTAGGAAGATGGCCAACTAGAAGCTCCTGGCAATCTTCTCACCAGCAGCGACAACAACAATAAACAACTACACTTCAAACAAAATAACTAAGGGAGAGCTCCGAAAAATAACAAAGCAGCTGCAGAAATCCTGCGCAGCATAGAAACAACGGACATCTGCCAATCTTCACTACTGGAGACTCTTGCAGTCTTCACAGGCTCCTAGCCCAGCTGACGGAGCTCCCCAGAGTACACACCCAGAGCTGCCCCCAGACAAGGAGGTGGTGCTGTGCCCGACTCCCATGACCTGCGCTGCTACTGCACTGCACCTTCTTGGAACTGCAGCCTCTGCTAAAGTGAGTTCTGCCCAGGGGTGAGCAGCAATTGCACCCCTCCATCCTTGAGGCTTTTTCCCACTGCGACAAGCCCACCAGGTATCATGCCCACCCCAAGCCAAGCTGCTACTATGCCCAACCCTCTAGGGCCAAGCTACTGTGGAATGGCTCCATTCCCTCTCCCATTCCAGTCACTGGTACAATCTCCCCTTAGGGTTGAGCCGAAATGGCTCTCCATCCCCCAGAGACCTCAGGCCTCTGGCACAACAGAGCAATGGCATCTCCAGCCCCAGAGCAGACATGGTGCTGCATTCCCTGGGAACCTGATACCTCCTGCACACTCAGAGCAGTCATGCCCCCTGGTACCACAGCTGGGCAAGCACCCCATCCCTCAAGGCTCCAGGCCTCCAGCAGATAGGAGTAGCTGTACCTGCCAGCACCACAGCTGATACAATGCTCTGCCCCATGCCAGGGATATGGAGGCTCTGCCAACCCATGTAACCATGCTTTCTGAGCAGAAGCAATACCTTGCATCCGAGGGAATCAGAGCTTGGCTAAGCTGTGCCACCCTGCCCTCCAGGCCAAATAGCCACAGTGCCCTGCCTACCTGAAACTGGACTATTTCCCTGCAGTCAGAGCTGCTGAGAGGTGACCTACCTTTCTGGGGAGGGGAGTCATTGCTACACTGCTCCCCTTCCCCCAGGGACCAAGCCATAGCATTGTCTTGCCATTCCTCAGACTTCACCTCTACTGCACCAAGCCTCACAGAACCTGGGCTACAGCCATGTCCCATCCCTCCAGGGTCCAGAGTTACCACTGTATGTGGTATCTCATCTTCCAGAACTTTAGCAGCTGCTATACTCTGTTGGCTCCAGGTCCTGAATTGCAGCTGGGCCCTGCTCTCCGCACCCAGGTCTCTGGAGGTCCTTTTTCCCCAGAACTATGTCAGTGCTGTGCCTTGCCCTCTAGTGCCACAACCAGAACTACATCCCAGCCCCCTGGGCCTGAACTGCTAGGGCGCACCTCAGAGCAACAGACCTTGGCTTAGTGGAAAAACTGCACCCACTTGTGCCTTGGAAAGTGAACCTGCACCTCAAGCCCCAGGTGCTATACTAGTTTCATAAGAACCTGAATCCAGGAACCTGCCTCTACAGCTGCTTTGAGCACCTGTATCCTCAATTCCAGTGCTGCTGTAGCTGCCTATGGGCCCTGTCAGACCTGACACCAAGAGAGATCCTCTCAGCTAAGACTCTCCACTGTGAGGAAGACAAGAACAGGAGAATCCCTATATCTCTTGTGCTAATAACCTACACACCATCACTGCCACAAACTCCAGCCTAGACCACTGAAGCACCCATAGTCATCCCTGATTTTGATCAGAACTGAAGAAGCTGCATGAAGACTGTACAACTGTGCCCATATGGAACCAGAGTCACCACACTCTGCCCAGCTGGCTCCCTTAGAACCATCTATAGGTGAAGATCTTCCCCTACAAAAGCCATTCCGTAAAGTTTGGAAGAGGTGACTATGACACCAGATGCACAAAGACACAAGAAACATGAAAAAGTAAGGATAAAAAAGCAAGAAAACACGACACCACTTAAGGAACAGAATAACTCCCTAGTAACTGACCCCAAAGAAATGGAAAATTAAACATTGCCTGAAAAGAAATTCAAAATAATGATCTTAAGAAAATTCAGGGGCCGGCCCGGTGGCGCACTGGATAAGTGCGCCGCTTGGGAAGCGCTGCGGCGCTCCCGCCGAGGGTTCAGATCCCACATACAGACCGGTTCCCGCTCACTGGCTGAGCAAGGCGCGGGAGCAACACCGAGGGTTGCAATCCCGTTGCCGGTCCCCGGTCCGGTACGGGGGCAACACTGAGGGTTGCGATCCATTGCCGGACACGGAAAAAGACAAAAGACAAAAAAAAAAAAAAAGAAAGAAAAAAGAAAATTCAATAACATATGAGAAATTACAAATAGACTGCTGTGGATTGATTGAATTGTATCCTCCAAAGTTCATATATTAGAAGCTTAATTCTCACTGTAATTGTTGAGGGTAGGAAATCCTATTATGGTAACTAGAAGTTTGGGTCTTGAACAGGTGATTAGATTGCAAGGACCATGCTGCAGTGAATGGATTAATAATGGTGGTCAGGGGTGTGGTTTGGAGGGCCTTAAAAGGAGAGTGCAAAAGGAGCTATCTCTCTCTCTGCTCCACCACTTTCTGCCACATGAGACCCTCCGTTGCTGTAAAGCTACCACCAAAGAAGACCCTCACCAGATGTGTTACCTGGACTTTTGACTTCCTAGCCTCCAAAACTGTAAGCAATAAGTTTTGTTTTCTTTATAAATCACCCAGTTCCAAGTATTTTGGTATAAGCAACAGAAACAGACTAATACATAGACAATACTATGAAATCAGAAAAACAGTTTGTGACCTGAATGAGAAATTCAACAAAGAATTAGATATTTAAAACAAACAAACAAACTGAGAACTGGCCAGTTAGCTCAGTTGGTTAGAGTGTGATGCTGATAATACCAAGATTCAGGGTTCAATAGCTGTACCAGCCAGCTGCAAAAAAACAAAACAAAATGAAACAAAGAGAACTCTTGAAGCTAAAGAATTTAATCAAAGAAATTTAAAAATACAATAGAGAGCTTCAACAGCAGACTAGATCAAGCAGAAAAAGGAATCTGTGAACTTGAAGACAGGTTTTTTGAAATGACTCAGAGGGGAAAAAAAGAAGGAAAGAATGAAAAAGAGTAAAGACAGTCTACAGAAATGATGAGAATTGATCACTTTTAAGTGAACAAATGTTCCCATTATGGGAGTTTCAGAAAGAGAGGAGGCAGAAAATGAGACAACAAGCTTATTTAATAAAATAATAGCTGAAAACTTCCCAAGTCATGGCAGAGAGATGGACATTCATTAAGCTCAAAGGTCCCTAAACAGATACAACCCAAAGAGGTCCTCTCTAAGAAGGCACATTGTAATTAAACTTCCAAAAGTTAAAGACAAAGAGAATTTTTAAAGCAGAAAGAGAAAAGTGTCAAATCACATATAAAGGAATTTCCATTAGACTATCAGCAGATTTTTCTACAGAAACCTTGCGGACCAGAAGACAATGGGATGATATATTTAAAATGCTGAAAGAAAGAAAGGAAAAAACAAACAAACAAAAAACTGCCAGCTAGGAATACTACTCCCAGCAAAGTGGTCCTTCAGAAATAAAGGCAAAATAAAGTCTTTCTCAGACAAGCAAAAGTTGAAGAAATTCATCACACTAACACTGTCCTACAAGAAATGTTTAAGGGAGTTCTTCAAACAGAAAAAAAGGACAATAATTACTATCATGAATACATATGAAAGTATAAAACTCACTAATAGAGATAAATAGAGTAAAATTCGGAATACTCCAATAATTTAATGGTAGTATATACATCATATATACCTCTAGCATGCATGTTAGAGGTTAAAATAGACAAAATAACTAAAGCTACAATGCACACAATATAAAAAGATGTAAATTGTGACATTGAAAACATAAATGGGGGGAGGGTGAAAGTCTAGAGTTTTTTTATGCAAGAGAAGTTAGGTTGCTAGCTTAAATAGTTGATTATAACTATAAAACATTTTATGTAGGCCTTATGGTAACCACAAAACAAACAAACTATACTAGATATACAAATGACAAAGAGAAAGGGATCAAAGCTTATCAAATCACAAAGGTAGACAATAAGAGAGGAAGAAAAAGACAAAGGAGCTACAAAACAATGAGAAAATAAATAGCAAAAGAGCAATAGTATGTCCTTACCTATAAATAATAACCTTGACTGTGAATGGATTAAATATTCCAATCAAAAGACATAGAATAAATGGTTAAAAACAAGATTCAACTATATGCTGCCTATAAGAGACCTGCTTAAGCTTTAAAGACACACATAGGCCTAAAGTGAGAAAATGCAAGATACTCCATGCAAATGGTAAACAAATGAGAGCAGGGGTGACTCTATTTATATCCAATGAAATAGACTTCAAATGAAAAACTCTCACAAGAGACAAAGAAGGTCATTATTTAATGATAAAGATGTCAAATCATCAAGAGGACATAACAATTGTAAATATACAGGCACCCAACATTGGAGCACATAAATATATAAAGCAAATATTAATGAACATAAAGGGAGAAATAGGTAGCAATACAATAATAGTAGGGGACTTTAATGCCCCACATTTAACAATGCACAGATCAATCAGACAGAAAATTAGTAAGGGAATACTGGACTTGAATTGCACTTTTGACCAAATTTACCTGACAGACATATACAGAACTTTCTATCCAACAGCAGCAGAATACTCATACACATTTTTCTGTAGGGCACATAAAACATTCTCCAGAATAGACCATATATTAGTCTACAAAACAAGTCTTAACAAATGTAAGAAGATTGAAATTATGTCTAGTATTGCTTCAGACCACAGTGGTATGGAACTAGAAATCAGTAAATCCCAGAAGGTTAGGCTTTGGTTAAATAGTTTCTCCTGAAGGAAGGCCTTGTTAAGAAGAATAGAATACTCTGGTATATTTCAAAATAATTTTTTCCCCTGCTCCTGCCAGAAGCATGATGGAATTTTTCTCTAATTTTCACTGTGAGACCTGGTGGAGCTTCATGAGGTAAAACACATAAGAGTGCCCTCCAGTGACTGGGATACTTCTAAGTTTTTAACTCTCAGACTTTCCCATGCTAAGCAACCAGCAATTCATCAATGACAGTTTAGATTTTCCTATATCAGCTGTGGTTCCCATAGGTTTCTGCTCCAGGAAGTTGCAATTCTCTATATTTGCCTATCAGTCTCTCTAATTTTGTGGGCAGTGGTTTGCCTCGTGACCTCAATTCTCTTATGGGTCTAAGAAAAGTTGCTGATTTCTCAGTTTGTTTAGCTTTTACTTCTTATTAGGACAGAGTGGTAACTTCAAAGCTCCTTGCATGTGTAACTGGAAAGTGGAAGCTGTTCAGTAATATTTTGAAACCCTTTGTTTAAGATAACTAGGTCCCTCTATTACTGAGTATAGTTATGTGTGAAACTCATATACTCAGTATGCCTTACATGTATGACACTGTTTAATATTATGTGTTGAAACCCTCTAAGAGAGCTGAGATAGTATTACAGTAGTGATATATGGAAGGAACTACAGTTGAGCAGTTCATGGTGAATATTATACATTTTCAGAGATATGTGTATGGTACCTGCACTATTTTCTTCAGTGATATATGTTGAAATGCTGGGTTTAAGATAGGTCAGTGTGCAAATTACTGAGTATAATGATATCAGTGTGAAACGGTGTTTAGCAGTCTGTGGTGAAGTACTATTTTGTTGAGTGCTATAGATAAAATTCTATTTAACACAACTAGGTGCATGTGACATAGTGTATAGTGATATATTTGTGCAACACCATGCTAGCAGTGTGTGGTGCATGTATTTATTACTGTACTGATAGGTACTGAAATTATGTATTTAAGAGAACTAAGCAGGTATGTTACCAATTCTGGAAAACACAGGGGAAAATCTTCATGACATTAGATTTGGCAATGGTTTCTTGGTTATTATGCCAAAAGCAAGGCAGCCAAAAAAGAAAAAGACAAATTGCAAATTGGACTACATCAAGATTAAAAACTTCTGTGCATCAAAGGACACAATCAACAGAGTGAAAAGGCAACATATGGGATGTGAGAAAATATTGTAAATCATATACCTGATAGAGATAAATATCCAGAATACATGAAAACTCCTACCATTTAATAACAACAAACCAACTTGATTAAAAAATGGACAAAAAATTTGAATATCATTTCTCCAGAGAAGATATACAAATGGCCAACAAGCATATGGAAATGTGCTCAACATCACTAATCATAAGGAAAATGTAAATCAAAACCACAATGAGGTACCATCTCACACCCATTGTCATGGCTACTATAGAAAAAAAAAGGGCTGGCCCGGTGGCGCACTCGGTAGAGTGCGGCGCTTGGGAGTGCGGCGGCGCTCCCGCCGAGGGTTCGGATCCCATATAGAGACTGGTCCGCTCACTGGTTGAGCGTGTTGCGGGCGTGACACCGAGGGTTGCGATCCCATTACCGGTCACGAAAAAAGACAAAAAAAAAAAGACAAAAAAACCCACAGAAATTTACAAATGTTGGTGAGAATATGGAGAAATTGGAACCTTATCACTGTTGGCAGGAATGTAAAATGGTGCTGCCACTGTGGAAAACAGTATGACCAATTTTTTAAAAAATTAAACATAGAATTCCCTTATGATCAGGGCTGGCCTGTGGCTCACTTGGGAGAGCGTGGTGCTGACAACACCAAGTCAAGGGTTAAGATCCCCTTACTGGTCATCTTTAAAAAAAAAAAAAGAATTCCCCTATGATCAAGCAACTCTATTTCTGGGTATACAGCCCCCAAAATTGGAAACAAGAGCTTGAAGAGATATTTGTACACCCACATTCACAGCAGTGTTATTCACAATAGCCAAAAGATGGAAGCAATCCAAGTGTCCATCAACAGATGTATGGATAATCAAAGTGTGGTATGTACATGCAAAGGAATATTATTCAGTCTTTAAAAAAGAAAATTCCGACATGCTATAACATGGGTGAACCTTCGTGACATCATAGTAAGTGAGATAAGCCAGACACAAAGGACTGCATGATTCCACTTACACGAGGTATCTAGAGCATTCAAATTCATAGAGACGGAAAGTAGAGCAGTGGTTGCCAGGGGCTGAGAGGTGGGGGAGATGGGAAGCTACTGTTCCATAGGTGCAGAGTCTCCGTTTGGGAAGATAAAAAGGCTCTGGAGATAGATGGTGGTGATGGTTGCACAACAATGTATTTAATGCCACTGAACTGTACACTTAGAATAGTTAAGATGGTAAATTTTATGTTATGTGTTTTTTACACTTTTAAAAAAGTAGTGTTCTTGGGCCGGCCCGGTGGCGCACTCGGTAGAGTGCGGTGCTTGGGAGCGCGGCGGCACTCCCGCCGAGGGTTGTGATCCCATATAGAGACCGGTCCGCTCACTGGTTGAGCGAGGTGCGGGCGCGACACTGTTGCCGGTCGTGGTACGATCACATTACCAGTCATGAAAAAAGACAAAACAGGAAGAAAAAAAAAAAAAGTAGTGTTCTCTGGCTGGAAGCCAAAAGAGTAGAGGAGATTCCGGGTATGAGGACATGCCCTTAGATGGAATATTAAACCAAAAGTTACAACACAGAGTGGAAAACATCTTTGAAGAAATAAAGGAAACTTCCCTAGCTTGAAAGGTAAAAGAAGGAATCCTAAAGGGACACTTTTTTTTTCTCAGTAACAGGAAAGACAGAATAAAGGGAGTTGGGCTGCAAGTTTTGTTTTTGTTTCATAAGATTTAGCAAAGAAAAGTTTCAGGCAGATGACTTTAATTTTTACCAAGTTGGATCCAGAAAACCTGCGGAGGGTCTGTGGAGAGTGCTGGGGTGGAGGGCTGGGGGCGGAGGTGGTTGAGGTGAAGAACACCTGAAATAGCTGTGCTAGGGTGAGAAAGGTGACTCCAGAAACAATGACGTAAGTCCCCACACAGCAGACCAAGCATCTCCTGTGTTCATGCCTTCCCCAAGGTAAGATGACTATTTATATGGTTCAATTTTACTTATCTCATACCAAATAAATTGTACTTACATTGTTTAATCAAACAAAGCATATTTCAAGCTGAATCTCTCATTTATCAGAGATAGGGAGGATAACGATCAGTTATTACTAGAATCTCCTTCCTTCTTTAGCACTGGACGCACTGAAACATACCTGGGAAAGATGCTCTGGTCCTCGGTCTACATGGTTGTCCCTGAGATACACAGAGTGTGGTGACACGGTCCACTCAAAGGCAGGGGCCCACCCCCTCGCCTGCCCTGCGGGAAGGCCCGCGTCACCCGTCCCCTGGGGGGCTTCCTTTCCCGTTCAGCCTCGGTGGGGGCAGGTGTTCATTTACTGCCCTTCCTGGGCTCGTCTTATTTAATTCTCATCTCAGCTCCGTGAGGTGGGAACTCAGTGCTCCTGAGGCCAGTGATTTCCCACAGTTAGGAAGCAGGTTCTGTCCATGCCCCATAGAAAAGCTCCATCTTCAACCGCTGTTCACAGGCATCCTGGCCTCCCCAGCAGGGAAGAGGGTCCTAGACCCAGTCTTTTTCCCCAGGAGGGACCCCACCACCCGCCTCCTCACCTGCAGGGCGTGGAGCAGCCCTGGGCCTGGCTTCGGCAGACCAGAGGAGCCGCCGTGGCTTGTGGGGTGTGGAGGGGCAGCTACCCCTGCCGAGGGCTGCCCCTGCACCTGCCCCCAGACTCCCCCTTGGGGTGTGAGGGCAGGTCCCAGCCCTGTCCCAGGAAGCGGGCCCTGGGGGTGGCCTCGGTGGAGAAGTGCAGGGAGGTGATTTAAAACCAGGAGAGTCGCGCTTCTTTCTGAAGCTGTCTGTTCCTCTACTTTGCTCATGTTTTTCTGTTGGGGGCTCTCTCTGTCCATCTTGTTTTAACTGATGGGCCAGGGCTTTTGTATAACAAGGCGGCAGGCACAAAGATCCGCTCCGTCCTGTCCGCCTTTCAACTTGGGTTGCGACGCCCTAGGACGATGGGAGCTTGAAATGCTGTCTCCAAGTGCTGCGGTCTTTTCCTGGATGGCTTCTGCCTTTCATTTCATTTGACATTCTCTCAAATTTTACAAATATCCATTTATATTATGTTTTGTGATTTTATGATTTTCTTTTTTTCCATTGAAAACTGTATTTGATCTGAAATTTATTTTGATTAATGCTACTTCCACTTTTTACACAAAGAATATATGAGGGTACTTCAAAAAGCTTGTAAAAAAATAGAATTAGAAGATAATACAAAACTCTACATGAAATTTTTGAAAACCCTTCATATATTGCTTTTTTGTTTAACAAGAAAAACTCTAAGTTTTCTTTTTGACAGAGGAATGAAAGGCACATTTCAATAAAATAGTCAAATCCACAGAGCACCTCAGAGCTTGGGTCAAATGATCTCTGCTGACACCTCAGCTGAAATGAGCTTCTGAAGGCTTTGGGGTGGGCAGCTGAGGCAGCTGAGGCAGCTTCTCCCCCAGGGTGGGCAGCTGGAGAGGGGCTGCTTCCTGTCACGCCGACGCCTTTCCTGCCTCCTCCACCCCAGGGTGAGCCCCGCTCCTGTCTCAGCACAGCTGCGGGTCCTGCGGGCCGGCCAGCGCTTTTCTCTCCATAGACCCTCGGAGCCCAGCAGTGCTGGGTTCGGGCAGGTGCACACGAAACACACGGTTACTTGGCTTCAGGAGCAGCCACCCCACTCGGCCACCTTACCATGGGCAGAACACAGGCTCGGGGGCCCCACTGGGACAGAAGGCCCTTGGGGGGCAGAGCAGACAGTCCTGCAGCAGCTGTGGCCTGCCTGGGAGCTGTAGGTGCCTGCCAGAGAGGGGAACTGGGTGCCCCACTTGGTACCTGTTTCAGAGAAGAGGGGGTCTGAGGAGGAAAGGGAGGGCACACAGCAGCAACTTACCTGCTCCCTGGGGACAGTTCCCCAGGGGAGGCTGCAGGGGCCAGGCAGGGAGCAGGGGTGCTACTCCCCAGGATCCAGCCTCGAGGAGGCCACCCCTCATTTGGGCTGTGACGCCCTGTGAATCCCAGTCAGGCCATTCAACGGCTGACCAATTCCCCCCAGGCCTCAGCCTGCTGGTGACTTCCCCACAGTCTGTGGCCACAGCTCCCCCAAGCTTCCTGCTTCTCCCAGCCACCTTCTCAGGAAGGCCGTCCTGAAATCGAAACTTCATCCCTCCCAATGCACACGAGGCCTCTCCTGCTGCCTCCACTCCAGAGGCGGTGCACAGGCCGGCTCGCAGCACACCTTCCTGGCACTTGCCTGTGACCTGGCAGGAGCAGGGCCTGGCCCCACTCACCTTGAGGGCAGTAATGCCCAGCCCTGCATGTCCCCAAGCGCACCTGAGCGCCACTGACTCAGAACCAGCCCCTGGGACAGGGTGCACACTCTTCATCATGGTCAGTCTGGTCCGGTTACTCCAGGTGCCCAGGGGACACTGGAACTGGGTTGGTTCTTTTGTGCCCAGAGGGAAGTAATGGTCAGCTGGGCACCCAGTTTCCGCAAACACAGTCCTGATGTAGGCCTGGAGAGTGGGGTCACCGGGGTTAACAGCTGACTAGGCCACCCCCCCTGAGGCAGCAGGGTGGGAACCCAGAGTGCCCTTTATGGTCTCATCTTTGGGGCACTCCACGGAAAGGTGGCCAGTGTTCTTTGTGGGGAATGAAGGGGCTGAGGGCAGGGTCTGTCTTCCTGGCCTCCCTGCCCTGAGGTGGAGCTTGTTCATCACCAAAGGCAGGGCCCAAGGAAGCAAGGCCACCATCCGCCTTCTCACTCACCCCCAGCACAGGCCAGTCCCACCAGTTAGAGAGGTCATTGCGGTTACTGAAGGTCCTGGGTGGGGAGATATGGGAGGGCACGTGGGGACTGAAGGAGCCTGCAGGACACATGTACCTACGACAGCCGGGGAGCCGGGCCTGGCACCCACTAGGCAGAGCCAGCATCCTGGAAAGTCACGGGAAGATCCCACCGTGCCCGTGGCCTGCTGTGTGGCTTTGCACAGTAGCCTGGCCTCTCATCCATGGACAGAGCCAGGATGAGAGTTCCCCAGCTGCCTCCTGAGTGTGGGGACTGAGACAGTGCTCAGCCTCAGCACTCTGGGACCACGTCCTGGAGCCCCAAGGTGGCTGAGACCAAGCCCTGATCTGGAAGCATCGGCCCTTCCGGGACTCCCAGGGGGTGGAGGCTTGGAGAAGCATCACCTTGCCCAGGGACTGACTCTCTGAGGGTGGCAGGGGAGAACTCTGGCCCCCATTGGGTCACCCCATTATTGAGAAATAGCAGGCACCTACCCTGGTGTGCCCTCTGTGTCTGGCCGCATCAGCCCTGCCTGGATACAGGACCTGCCCACCGGGCATGGAGTGCAGTCTGTGGCTTTGTCCTGGCCTGGGTGGGGGCCAAATGTGCCCAGCTGGAACTGGATGGGGCAGGTAGCTCTGCTGAGGTAGAAGTGTCCTGCTGGGCACTGCAGACACAGGGCAAGAACTAGGGAGAGAGCAGTTCTCTCTCTGAAGGGAAACAGTGAAAAGAAAAGCAGCCCATGCTCCCAGGCCCTGGCCACACCTGGCCCTCCCACAGGCCTGGGAGCACAGGGGGCTGCCACCACCCCCAGTTAACAGGAAGGGGGCCTGAAGAGCAGGGTTGGCCATCCCTGCCACTCAGGCCAGCAGTTGTGCTGTCCAGCCTCCCTGCTCTGTGCTGGGTGCTGTGGCCTTTGAGGAGCTCCAGCAACTACCACTACACCCGGGGAGAGGGGCATCTTCCACACCAGACCTGCATTCCCCTGCCTAGCCCCTGATGTGCCTGGCTGCACCCTGCTCTCATGCATGAAGGCAGGTGCTGCTGTGCTGCTTGGCCCTGAGGAGATGGCTCCTCCCTACTGTACGGAAAGTGAAAGTCAATAGTCAGGATCCCTGAGGGGTTCAGAATCTCACCAAGCATTTGATGTAAATGATAACTGTGCATGGGCACTCAGGTGTTCCTTGGCTATTGTCTGTGGATGCACATGGGCACCCAGATGTTCCTGGGTTGTCTGACTCACACCAAGGTGTTCCTGGGTTATTGGACTTGTATAAAGGATGAGTGACTCTGATCCACAGTGCCCCCTGCCCCTGGGATGCCCTGGGGGAGCCACAGGGAGGCTTTTGGGGTCCATTGAGGCCAGGGTCCCCAGGGTGTCCCTGGGAGGCCACCGCCACTGTTGCTGGAGGCTGCTGTCAGCTGCCTTGGAACATTGGAATGAACCTGCCAACTCTGCCAACGGCTCCCAGGATCTTTCCCAATTACCTAGCTCGCGACCTGAATGTGAGGGGTATGGTGACCCCGCTGGCACATGAGGGTTCGGTGACCCAGTCTGTACAATGGGTTTGGAGGGTCTGTGAACCTTAGCCCAACACCTACCCAGGTGCATCTCTCCTGAGTGCCCAGCTTGGCCCTGGCCTGCCAAGGAGGTGTTGACGCTGGGAGGAAAACTGGCTCTGAATGGCTCTGAGAAATGGCCAGAGGGGTGGTGGCTTCAGAGGTTTAGTGGAAAGTAGCTGAGAGAGCCCATCACAGAAATATGCTTCCTCAAACCACTGACCCAGGACGCACCCATCCATGGTAACGGTCTTAGAACTGAGCAGAATGGAAGCCTGGAGGAGTTATCCTGGCGCCTCCTTCTCTTCCTTCCAAAGCCTTTCCAGCATCTGTCCCTCACAGCAGTGGGAGCTGTAGGGCATCTGGGAGTGGTGCAGAGTAATGGCACACACCTGAGCCCTCCCCTTAACCTGACCCTAACCTGAGACCTCACCTTGCAAGGCCCAAGCCACCTGGCTGACCCGCGGAGCTGAGGGAGGGTTGTGAGTCCCAGCTCCTGGGGCATGAGAGGTGCACGCAAGCTCGATGGGAGAGAGCTCTTGGCCTGTGCTGGGTCACATGAGGTCACAGACTCAGAATGTCAGAGCCAGAAAGGGCCTCTAAGGCCACCCTGGCCATGGCAAGTGAACCGGGGCCCAGAGCTGCTGCTGGCTGTGGCGAATGGAACAGGAGGATGTTAGTGGCTGTTTCTGTTATCCCAGAGGCGCTCTTCACCTATCGGTGGCCTTCGGACACTTTGCTAAAAGAATGAGCACGTGGGGACTGTAGATAAGGAGGGAGGCCTTTCTGGGCAGGGGCTGGGCACGGGGCAGTGAGTCCTGCTGTGTGCAGCAGCAGAGGCCCGGGGCCGCCCTCTAGGGGGTCTTCAGGGCACACAGATCTCCCCCACGCCACACACCACTGTAGCGAGGGCTGCGGCCTGACTGCAGCCGGCAGCTGACCAGTGGGCAGAGAGGGTCCTGCGGGCACCCACAGGAACAACGGCCTGTGCCGTCCTGACACCTGGTTCTGGCCCTGGCTCTGCTGCCCTAGAGCTGTGACCTCAGGGGAGCCAGGGGACTTCCCGAGCCCCCATCTCTTTGTCTCCGCATGACTTCCCCGCCGCTGCAGGGCGGTCCGTCGTGTGACGTTTCTATAACAGCTTTGCAATCTGCTGGCTGGGCCCGTTAGTGTTGGGGCAGGAGAGGGGGACATCTCTCTCTGGAAACTGGAGCTCTGACTCAAGTAACCCATCTTCGCCCCCAGACATGTCCGTCTGAGGTGGCAGGAGGAGTTGTGGATGGCGACTGTGAGTGTGAAGGTGACAGCAGCCCTTTATGAACCCGCAGCATGTGCGGGCCGCAGCCAGAGGCCCTTGACACGGATCGTCACATGTGACCCCACGGCAGCCTTCGCAGGCAGCACCGTCGTTCAGCTGAGCCCGGGGAGGCTGAGGAGCTCGAGGCTGTCACAGCCCGTAGGCCGCAGAGCTGGGACATGCCCGGCCTGGCATTCTCGGAGCCCGGGCTCCTCACCGCTCCCAGAAAGGGCCTCCATGTCCGTCAGAACTCCCGTGCCTCACTTTAAAGCTGTTCATTTTGTTTTCTCTACTCCTCAGCTCCACTGGCTCCCAGAGCGTCATCCGTCTGTCTCTACTAAAGCCCTGCGTTGAATAGGGAGGCTGCCTTTCCTCCCTGTCCAGGTCCTGCTTCATCCAGCCGAGCCCGGAGAGCGGGGAGCTCCCAGAGCTGGGGCCTGAGGGACCCTGGCTGCAGCCCTGGGAGAGGCTCTCCTGGGGCTCACCCCTCACCAGGGCCTGGACATGCCACCAGCCCACAGTCAGCACCATAACATCAGCCTCTGCCAGCCTTTGAGAAGCCCTCGGCAGCGAAGTTGGAGTCAAAGCCACTCCTCCCCTTGTGCAAGCAGAAGGCAGGGTCGGAACTGACCTGCGGAGCAGGAGCAGCTGAGGGGGTGTGGTGACTCCCTCTTGCCCTGGAAGCCCTGGCGGCCTGGGGGGCACACTGCAGAGGCAGCAGCGACTTGACAGAAGTAGCCTGTGGAGGGAGCCTCCTAGGGCGCGTCCCACCAGGGTTCTGGGCCCTCATCCTGGGGGGAGGCTGCAGGCTGCAGGAGGCTGGGCTGGGAGCCCAGGGCCAGCGAGTGGCTTCTCAGGGGGTCTGCATCACCCAGGATGTGGTGTGGCCCGCCCAGGGCCCGGATGCCATCCCTGTCAGGGAGAAGGGCAGGGCGGCAAAGGCTCTGCTCTCTGCTTCTCCAGAAAGGTGCTTCCTCTGCCAGGGGCAGCCAGCGGGAGACTGGAAGGTGCTGCCTGCTGGCCCCCATGTGCATGTCTCTGAGAAGCCTCCTGGGCCCCTCGCCAAGCAGACTCTAAGAACTGCGTCTGTCTGAGCTCCACCGCCCTGTCTTCACTTCCATCCAACACTCTCCCCATCACTGCTTAGGGACAGGTTAGGTGCCTGCCTCTCCCCTGGACGGGGAGCTCGTGGGTGCCCAGCACGTGCTGTGTTCACCGAGAGCATGAGATGGAAGCACTGCAGGGGACGCCAGGACCTCCCTGTGCTTGGCTCCTCTCCTCCCCACCACTGCTCCGCACTCCTGTCACTGAAGCATAACCTGTGGTCCCTCTGAGGCAGGGAGGGCTGATACCGAGCCTGTTTGTCCCACTGGAGGGGCTCTGAATGGGTTCCATTTTGGTGCCACACATGGGTTACTATATAGAGATGGTCCCCTTAGGTGATAACATGGTTTGGCAACTTTAGGAAAGAAATTGCAGACTTTGAACAACAGAAAGCGAAAGAACTGGCTCGAATAGAAAAATTTTAAAAGGAAGAAATGAGGAAGCTACAAAAGGGATGTAATATTTTTGAAAAGTATACTACAGCTGCGAGAACTTTTCCAGATAAAAAATAATGTGAAGAAATACTGTGCTGGTTCTTTACATTGTGCTTATGTAAATTAGTAAAGGTGATATCTTGTAAGAATCTCATTAGAGTTATTTGATCTGTCAAAAAGAAACTGGGTATCAATCCATTACTCATTCACTTCACAAATAATCTGTTCAAGACACTGCATCAGGAATATTTTTTATAGTCTGACTTCTAAAGAGTAGGATATACCAATTCTTATTACTAATAAAGGCTTACTAAAGTGTCCCAGAAAAGACCATGATAATTACATGGATGAATTAATAAGCTATGAGTTGGAAATTTAGCAGTGTAATGTTGTGTTAATCTTTTTGACCCACCATACATCAAATACTGTTAGTTCTGTTCATTTGCAATAATTTAAGGCTGATACACCAACTGGGTGTTTGATTATAAAACTTATAAGCTGATAGGCCAAATTATCAGTTCTGTTCATTTCAGAGCTAGAAATGGACATGATCAGAAGAATTTAGCAGTTAGAAAGAACAAATGCATTTCTTGCTAAAATATAAGCCTTCTAGAACAAAAAATAGGTGAATATATTCATGACATTGGCATATGCAAAGAATTCTTAGACAATATACAACTTACAATAAAAGAAAAAATGTATATATTGGGCTTCCTCAAAGTTAAAACTTCAACTTATCAAAAGAAAAATTTTAAGTGGCTGTCCATAGCCTCTAGCATAAAATGTAAACTCATCTTCCATTTTCCATATTTTTAAACATGAGTATTTTTGAGTTCCATCCTTCACTTTCTTCCTTTTCCATATCAATTGTACATCATCCTTGAAC
>NW_007728332.1:281720-313807 GCF_000696425.1 Galeopterus variegatus
CACTCGGTAGAGTGCGGCGCTTGGGAGTGTGGCGGCGCTCCCACCGAGGGTTCGGATCCCATATAGAGACTGGTCCGCTCACTGGTTGAACGTGTTGCGGGCGTGACACCGAGGGTTGCGATCCCATTACCGGTCACGAAAAAAGACAAAAAAAAAAAGACAAAAAAACCCACAGAAATTTACAAATGTTGGTGAGAATATGGAGAAATTGGAACCTTATCACTGTTGGCAGGAATGTAAAATGGTGCTGCCACTGTGGAAAACAGTATGACCAATTTTTTAAAAAATTAAACATAGAATTCCCTTATGATAACGATCAGTTATTACTAGAATCTCCTTCCTTCTTTAGCACTGGACGCACTGAAACATACCTGGGAAAGATGCTCTGGTCCTCGGTCTACATGGTTGTCCCTGAGATACACAGAGTGTGGTGACACGGTCCACTCAAAGGCAGGGGCCCACCCCCTCGCCTGCCCTGCGGGAAGGCCCGCGTCACCCGTCCCCTGGGGGGCTTCCTTTCCCGTTCAGCCTCGGTCGGGGCAGGTGTTCATTTACTGCCCTTCCTGGGCTCGTCTTATTTAATTCTCATCTCAGCTCCGTGAGGTGGGAACTCAGTGCTCCTGAGGCCAGTGATTTCCCACAGTTAGGAAGCAGGTTCTGTCCATGCCCCATAGAAAAGCTCCATCTTCAACCGCTGTTCACAGGCATCCTGGCCTCCCCAGCAGGGAAGAGGGTCCTAGACCCAGTCTTTTTCCCCAGGAGGGACCCCACCACCCGCCTCCTCACCTGCAGGGCGTGGAGCAGCCCTGGGCCTGGCTTCGGCAGACCAGAAGAGCCGCCGTGGCTTGTGGGGTGTGGAGGGGCAGCTACCCCTGCCGAGGGCTGCCCCTGCACCTGCCCCCAGACTCCCCCTTGGGGTGTGAGGGCAGGTCCCAGCCCTGTCCCAGGAAGCGGGCCCTGGGGGTGGCCTCGGTGGAGAAGTGCAGGGAGGTGATTTAAAACCAGGAGAGTCGCGCTTCTTTCTGAAGCTGTCTGTTCCTCTACTTTGCTCATGTTTTTCTGTTGGGGGCTCTCTCTGTCCACCCCTTGGGGTGTGAGGGCAGGTCCCAGCCCTGTCCCAGGAAGCGGGCCCTGGGGGTGGCCTTGGTGGAGAAGTGCAGGGAGGTGATTTAAAACCAGGAGAGTCGGGCTTCTTTCTGAAGCTGTCTGTTCCTCTACTTTGCTCATGTTTTTCTGTTGGGGGCTCTCTCTGTCCGTCTTGTTTTAACTGATGGGCCAGGGCTTTTGTATAACAAGGCGGCAGGCACAAAGATCCGCTCCGTCCTGTCCGCCTTTCAACTTGGGTTGCGACGCCCTAGGACGATGGGAGCTTGAAATGCTGTCTCCAAGTGCTGCGGTCTTTTCCTGGATGGCTTCTGCCTTTCATTTCATTTGACATTCTCTCAAATTTTACAAATATCCATTTATATTATGTTTTGTGATTTTATGATTTTCTTTTTTTCCATTGAAAACTGTATTTGATCTGAAATTTATTTTGATTAATGCTACTTCCACTTTTTACACAAAGAATATATGAGGGTACTTCAAAAAGCTTGTAAAAAAATAGAATTAGAAGATAATACAAAACTCTACATGAAATTTTTGAAAACCCTTCATATATTGCTTTTTTGTTTAACAAGAAAAACTCTAAGTTTTCTTTTTGACAGAGGAATGAAAGGCACATTTCAATAAAATAGTCAAATCCACAGAGCACCTCAGAGCTTGGGTCAAATGATCTCTGCTGACACCTCAGCTGAAATGAGCTTCTGAAGGCTTTGGGGTGGGCAGCTGAGGCAGCTGAGGCAGCTTCTCCCCCAGGGTGGGCAGCTGGAGAGGGGCTGCTTCCTGTCACGCCGACGCCTTTCCTGCCTCCTCCACCCCAGGGTGAGCCCCGCTCCTGTCTCAGCACAGCTGCGGGTCCTGCGGGCCGGCCAGCGCTTTTCTCTCCATAGACCCTCGGAGCCCAGCAGTGCTGGGTTCGGGCAGGTGCACACGAAACACACGGTTACTTGGCTTCAGGAGCAGCCACCCCACTCGGCCACCTTACCATGGGCAGAACACAGGCTCGGGGGCCCCACTGGGACAGAAGGCCCTTGGGGGGCAGAGCAGACAGTCCTGCAGCAGCTGTGGCCTGCCTGGGAGCTGTAGGTGCCTGCCAGAGAGGGGAACTGGGTGCCCCACTTGGTACCTGTTTCAGAGAAGAGGGGGTCTGAGGAGGAAAGGGAGAGCACACAGCAGCAACTTACCTGCTCCCTGGGGACAGTTCCCCAGGGGAGGCTGCAGGGGCCAGGCAGGGAGCAGGGGTGCTACTCCCCAGGATCCAGCCTCGAGGAGGCCACCCCTCATTTGGGCTGTGACGCCCTGTGAATCCCAGTCAGGCCATTCAACGGCTGACCAATTCCCCCCAGGCCTCAGCCTGCTGGTGACTTCCCCACAGTCTGTGGCCACAGCTCCCCCAAGCTTCCTGCTTCTCCCAGCCACCTTCTCAGGAAGGCCGTCCTGAAATCGAAACTTCATCCCTCCCAATGCACACGAGGCCTCTCCTGCTGCCTCCACTCCAGAGGCGGTGCACAGGCCGGCTCGCAGCACACCTTCCTGGCACTTGCCTGTGACCTGGCAGGAGCAGGGCCTGGCCCCACTCACCTTGAGGGCAGTAATGCCCAGCCCTGCATGTCCCCAAGCGCACCTGAGCGCCACTGACTCAGAACCAGCCCCTGGGACAGGGTGCACACTCTTCATCATGGTCAGTCTGGTCCGGTTACTCCAGGTGCCCAGGGGACACTGGAACTGGGTTGGTTCTTTTGTGCCCAGAGGGAAGTAATGGTCAGCTGGGCACCCAGTTTCCGCAAACACAGTCCTGATGTAGGCCTGGAGAGTGGGGTCACCGGGGTTAACAGCTGACTAGGCCACCCCCCCTGAGGCAGCAGGGTGGGAACCCAGAGTGCCCTTTATGGTCTCATCTTTGGGGCACTCCACGGAAAGGTGGCCAGTGTTCTTTGTGGGGAATGAAGGGGCTGAGGGCAGGGTCTGTCTTCCTGGCCTCCCTGCCCTGAGGTGGAGCTTGTTCATCACCAAAGGCAGGGCCCAAGGAAGCAAGGCCACCATCCGCCTTCTCACTCACCCCCAGCACAGGCCAGTCCCACCAGTTAGAGAGGTCATTGCGGTTACTGAAGGTCCTGGGTGGGGAGATATGGGAGGGCACGTGGGGACTGAAGGAGCCTGCAGGACACATGTACCTACGACAGCCGGGGAGCCGGGCCTGGCACCCACTAGGCAGAGCCAGCATCCTGGAAAGTCACGGGAAGATCCCACCGTGCCCGTGGCCTGCTGTGTGGCTTTGCACAGTAGCCTGGCCTCTCATCCATGGACAGAGCCAGGATGAGAGTTCCCCAGCTGCCTCCTGAGTGTGGGGACTGAGACAGTGCTCAGCCTCAGCACTCTGGGACCACGTCCTGGAGCCCCAAGGTGGCTGAGACCAAGCCCTGATCTGGAAGCATCGGCCCTTCCGGGACTCCCAGGGGGTGGAGGCTTGGAGAAGCATCACCTTGCCCAGGGACTGACTCTCTGAGGGTGGCAGGGGAGAACTCTGGCCCCCATTGGGTCACCCCATTATTGAGAAATAGCAGGCACCTACCCTGGTGTGCCCTCTGTGTCTGGCCGCATCAGCCCTGCCTGGATACAGGACCTGCCCACCGGGCATGGAGTGCAGTCTGTGGCTTTGTCCTGGCCTGGGTGGGGGCCAAATGTGCCCAGCTGGAACTGGATGGGGCAGGTAGCTCTGCTGAGGTAGAAGTGTCCTGCTGGGCACTGCAGACACAGGGCAAGAACTAGGGAGAGAGCAGTTCTCTCTCTGAAGGGAAACAGTGAAAAGAAAAGCAGCCCATGCTCCCAGGCCCTGGCCACACCTGGCCCTCCCACAGGCCTGGGAGCACAGGGGGCTGCCACCACCCCCAGTTAACAGGAAGGGGGCCTGAAGAGCAGGGTTGGCCATCCCTGCCACTCAGGCCAGCAGTTGTGCTGTCCAGCCTCCCTGCTCTGTGCTGGGTGCTGTGGCCTTTGAGGAGCTCCAGCAACTACCACTACACCCGGGGAGAGGGGCATCTTCCACACCAGACCTGCATTCCCCTGCCTAGCCCCTGATGTGCCTGGCTGCACCCTGCTCTCATGCATGAAGGCAGGTGCTGCTGTGCTGCTTGGCCCTGAGGAGATGGCTCCTCCCTACTGTACGGAAAGTGAAAGTCAATAGTCAGGATCCCTGAGGGGTTCAGAATCTCACCAAGCATTTGATGTAAATGATAACTGTGCATGGGCACTCAGGTGTTCCTTGGCTATTGTCTGTGGATGCACATGGGCACCCAGATGTTCCTGGGTTGTCTGACTCACACCAAGGTGTTCCTGGGTTATTGGACTTGTATAAAGGATGAGTGACTCTGATCCACAGTGCCCCCTGCCCCTGGGATGCCCTGGGGGAGCCACAGGGAGGCTTTTGGGGTCCATTGAGGCCAGGGTCCCCAGGGTGTCCCTGGGAGGCCACCGCCACTGTTGCTGGAGGCTGCTGTCAGCTGCCTTGGAACATTGGAATGAACCTGCCAACTCTGCCAACGGCTCCCAGGATCTTTCCCAATTACCTAGCTCGCGACCTGAATGTGAGGGGTATGGTGACCCCGCTGGCACATGAGGGTTCGGTGACCCAGTCTGTACAATGGGTTTGGAGGGTCTGTGAACCTTAGCCCAACACCTACCCAGGTGCATCTCTCCTGAGTGCCCAGCTTGGCCCTGGCCTGCCAAGGAGGTGTTGACGCTGGGAGGAAAACTGGCTCTGAATGGCTCTGAGAAATGGCCAGAGGGGTGGTGGCTTCAGAGGTTTAGTGGAAAGTAGCTGAGAGAGCCCATCACAGAAATATGCTTCCTCAAACCACTGACCCAGGACGCACCCATCCATGGTAACGGTCTTAGAACTGAGCAGAATGGAAGCCTGGAGGAGTTATCCTGGCGCCTCCTTCTCTTCCTTCCAAAGCCTTTCCAGCATCTGTCCCTCACAGCAGTGGGAGCTGTAGGGCATCTGGGAGTGGTGCAGAGTAATGGCACACACCTGAGCCCTCCCCTTAACCTGACCCTAACCTGAGACCTCACCTTGCAAGGCCCAAGCCACCTGGCTGACCCGCGGAGCTGAGGGAGGGTTGTGAGTCCCAGCTCCTGGGGCATGAGAGGTGCACGCAAGCTCGATGGGAGAGAGCTCTTGGCCTGTGCTGGGTCACATGAGGTCACAGACTCAGAATGTCAGAGCCAGAAAGGGCCTCTAAGGCCACCCTGGCCATGGCAAGTGAACCGGGGCCCAGAGCTGCTGCTGGCTGTGGCGAATGGAACAGGAGGATGTTAGTGGCTGTTTCTGTTATCCCAGAGGCGCTCTTCACCTATCGGTGGCCTTCGGACACTTTGCTAAAAGAATGAGCACGTGGGGACTGTAGATAAGGAGGGAGGCCTTTCTGGGCAGGGGCTGGGCACGGGGCAGTGAGTCCTGCTGTGTGCAGCAGCAGAGGCCCGGGGCCGCCCTCTAGGGGGTCTTCAGGGCACACAGATCTCCCCCACGCCACACACCACTGTAGCGAGGGCTGCGGCCTGACTGCAGCCGGCAGCTGACCAGTGGGCAGAGAGGGTCCTGCGGGCACCCACAGGAACAACGGCCTGTGCCGTCCTGACACCTGGTTCTGGCCCTGGCTCTGCTGCCCTAGAGCTGTGACCTCAGGGGAGCCAGGGGACTTCCCGAGCCCCCATCTCTTTGTCTCCGCATGACTTCCCCGCCGCTGCAGGGCGGTCCGTCGTGTGACGTTTCTATAACAGCTTTGCAATCTGCTGGCTGGGCCCGTTAGTGTTGGGGCAGGAGAGGGGGACATCTCTCTCTGGAAACTGGAGCTCTGACTCAAGTAACCCATCTTCGCCCCCAGACATGTCCGTCTGAGGTGGCAGGAGGAGTTGTGGATGGCGACTGTGAGTGTGAAGGTGACAGCAGCCCTTTATGAACCCGCAGCATGTGCGGGCCGCAGCCAGAGGCCCTTGACACGGATCGTCACATGTGACCCCACGGCAGCCTTCGCAGGCAGCACCGTCGTTCAGCTGAGCCCGGGGAGGCTGAGGAGCTCGAGGCTGTCACAGCCCGTAGGCCGCAGAGCTGGGACATGCCCGGCCTGGCATTCTCGGAGCCCGGGCTCCTCACCGCTCCCAGAAAGGGCCTCCATGTCCGTCAGAACTCCCGTGCCTCACTTTAAAGCTGTTCATTTTGTTTTCTCTACTCCTCAGCTCCACTGGCTCCCAGAGCGTCATCCGTCTGTCTCTACTAAAGCCCTGCGTTGAATAGGGAGGCTGCCTTTCCTCCCTGTCCAGGTCCTGCTTCATCCAGCCGAGCCCGGAGAGCGGGGAGCTCCCAGAGCTGGGGCCTGAGGGACCCTGGCTGCAGCCCTGGGAGAGGCTCTCCTGGGGCTCACCCCTCACCAGGGCCTGGACATGCCACCAGCCCACAGTCAGCACCATAACATCAGCCTCTGCCAGCCTTTGAGAAGCCCTCGGCAGCGAAGTTGGAGTCAAAGCCACTCCTCCCCTTGTGCAAGCAGAAGGCAGGGTCGGAACTGACCTGCGGAGCAGGAGCAGCTGAGGGGGTGTGGTGACTCCCTCTTGCCCTGGAAGCCCTGGCGGCCTGGGGGGCACACTGCAGAGGCAGCAGCGACTTGACAGAAGTAGCCTGTGGAGGGAGCCTCCTAGGGCGCGTCCCACCAGGGTTCTGGGCCCTCATCCTGGGGGGAGGCTGCAGGCTGCAGGAGGCTGGGCTGGGAGCCCAGGGCCAGCGAGTGGCTTCTCAGGGGGTCTGCATCACCCAGGATGTGGTGTGGCCCGCCCAGGGCCCGGATGCCATCCCTGTCAGGGAGAAGGGCAGGGCGGCAAAGGCTCTGCTCTCTGCTTCTCCAGAAAGGTGCTTCCTCTGCCAGGGGCAGCCAGCGGGAGACTGGAAGGTGCTGCCTGCTGGCCCCCATGTGCATGTCTCTGAGAAGCCTCCTGGGCCCCTCGCCAAGCAGACTCTAAGAACTGCGTCTGTCTGAGCTCCACCGCCCTGTCTTCACTTCCATCCAACACTCTCCCCATCACTGCTTAGGGACAGGTTAGGTGCCTGCCTCTCCCCTGGACGGGGAGCTCGTGGGTGCCCAGCACGTGCTGTGTTCACCGAGAGCATGAGATGGAAGCACTGCAGGGGACGCCAGGACCTCCCTGTGCTTGGCTCCTCTCCTCCCCACCACTGCTCCGCACTCCTGTCACTGAAGCATAACCTGTGGTCCCTCTGAGGCAGGGAGGGCTGATACCGAGCCTGTTTGTCCCACTGGAGGGGCTCTGAATGGGTTCCATTTTGGTGCCACACATGGGTTACTATATAGAGATGGTCCCCTTAGGTGATAACATGGTTTGGCAACTTTAGGAAAGAAATTGCAGACTTTGAACAACAGAAAGCGAAAGAACTGGCTCGAATAGAAAAATTTTAAAAGGAAGAAATGAGGAAGCTACAAAAGGGATGTAATATTTTTGAAAAGTATACTACAGCTGCGAGAACTTTTCCAGATAAAAAATAATGTGAAGAAATACTGTGCTGGTTCTTTACATTGTGCTTATGTAAATTAGTAAAGGTGATATCTTGTAAGAATCTCATTAGAGTTATTTGATCTGTCAAAAAGAAACTGGGTATCAATCCATTACTCATTCACTTCACAAATAATCTGTTCAAGACACTGCATCAGGAATATTTTTTATAGTCTGACTTCTAAAGAGTAGGATATACCAATTCTTATTACTAATAAAGGCTTACTAAAGTGTCCCAGAAAAGACCATGATAATTACATGGATGAATTAATAAGCTATGAGTTGGAAATTTAGCAGTGTAATGTTGTGTTAATCTTTTTGACCCACCATACATCAAATACTGTTAGTTCTGTTCATTTGCAATAATTTAAGGCTGATACACCAACTGGGTGTTTGATTATAAAACTTATAAGCTGATAGGCCAAATTATCAGTTCTGTTCATTTCAGAGCTAGAAATGGACATGATCAGAAGAATTTAGCAGTTAGAAAGAACAAATGCATTTCTTGCTAAAATATAAGCCTTCTAGAACAAAAAATAGGTGAATATATTCATGACATTGGCATATGCAAAGAATTCTTAGACAATATACAACTTACAATAAAAGAAAAAATGTATATATTGGGCTTCCTCAAAGTTAAAACTTCAACTTATCAAAAGAAAAATTTTAAGTGGCTGTCCATAGCCTCTAGCATAAAATGTAAACTCATCTTCCATTTTCCATATTTTTAAACATGAGTATTTTTGAGTTCCATCCTTCACTTTCTTCCTTTTCCATATCAATTGTACATCATCCTTGAACCAAAAGAAAAATTTTAAGTGGCTGTCCATAGCCTCTAGCATAAAATGTAAACTCATCTTCCACTTTCCATATTTTTAAACATGAGTATTTTTGAGTTCCATCCTTCACTTTCTTCCTTTTCCATATCAATTGTACATCATCCTTGAAAACCTCATCTGCATACCTACAGCTTAAGTTATTGTGTACAGTGTTGCTCAAGGTCTTTAATTCTCCTTATTTATTTTTTGTGGAGAGAAGCACATGTCATTATTTTTGGTTAATGCTCAGTTTATTAAACCTAATGTTAGACTTAGACAATCTATTAAAAACTGTATTTCAATAGGTAATACAAATATATTCCCATTCAAAAGGTATGAACAGATAGATAGTGAAATCTCTTCATCTCACCCATGCCCTGGCCACCCAGTTCACATCAGTTTTTATAATTCTTTTTTATTAAAGAAGCATTTATAATGTAATGCATTCCCATACTTCACCAGTGATCATTTTGTCTTTCTAATTTCACCTCTTTCTCTTTTGTCTCCACACTTTTTTTGTCTTTTATTCTGGAATGTTATAAATGAAATCCCAGACACCTGGTCATTTCACCTGTAAGTATTCAGTATGTTTCTCTGAGAAAGACACTTTTTAAAAAATGTAATTACTGTGAGTCAAAATGGTAAAAAAAAACAATAAAAGCTACAACTACTGGTTAAGGAATGTATAACAGATACAAAAATAAATTAAGACAACAAAAATATAAATGGGAGGTGCTGGAGTATTTTCCTATGACCAAAGTTAAGTTGTTATCAGCTTAAGACAGCTATTATAACTACAAGACTCTTTATGTTAGTCCCAAGATAACCACAAAAAGGAAATTACAGCAGATACAGAAATGAAAGATAAGGAAAACAAAGCTTAGTACCACAGAAAACCACCAATCCACATAGTTAAATAACAAGAGAAAAAGAAAGAAACTAGGGACCTATTAAACAACCAGAAAACAATTAATCAAATGGCAGGAATAAGTTCTCACATATCAGTAGTAACCTTGAATGTAAATGGATTAAATTTTCCAATTAAAAGATACGAAGTTGTTGAATGGATTAAAAAACACAAGACCCAATGATATGCTGCCTGTAAGAGAGTCACCTAACTATTAAGGATAAATATAGACTGAAAATGAAGGGTGGGATAAAGACAATCCATGCAAAGAAAAACCAAAAGTGAGCATGCATAGCCATACTTATATCAGATAAAATATATTTTAAACCAAAAACTATAAAAAGAGACAAAGAAGGTCTTTATATAATGATAAGGGGATCAAAGGATGACAAGAGGATATAATAAAATTGTTAATATAGGGCCGAGCCCGTGGCGCACTCAGGAGAGTGCGGTGCTGGGAGTGCAGCAGTGCTCCTGCCGCGGGTTCGGACCCTATATAGGGATGGCCAGTGTGCTCACTGGCTGAGCACGGTGCGGCTGGTCTCAAAAAGGACAAAAAAAAAATTGTTAATATATATGCACCCAACATTGGAGCAACCAGATATATGAAGCAAACACAGACCTAATGGGAGAGACTGGCAATTCAATAATAGTAGGGGACTTCAACAACCCACTTTCAACAATAGACAGATCAAAATAAAGAGAGAAACATCTGACTTAAACTGCACCATAGACCAAATGGATCTTATGGACATTTACAGAACATTCCATCCAACAGGGGCAGATACACATTTTTCTCAGATACACATGGAATATTGTCTAGGATAGATTATATATTAGGCCACAAATCAATTCTGCACAAATTTAAAAAGATAGTGATCATATCAAGTATCTTTTCTGACCACAATGGTGTAAAACTAGAAATCAACAATAAAAACTTGATAAACTATACAAATACATGGAATTTAAACAACATGCTCCTAAACAACCAATGGGTCAATGAAGAAATTTAAAGGGGAATTAAAAGTTTCCTTGAGGCCGGCCCGGTGGCGCACTGCTACAGTGCGCCGCTTGGGAGCGTGGCGGCACTCCCGCTGAGGGTTCGGATCCCACATACAGACCGGTTCCCGCTCACTGGCTGAGCGAGGGGCGGGCGCGGCACTGAGGGTTGCGATCCCGTTGCCGGTCCCGGTCCGGTACGGGCGCGACACTGAGGGTTGCGGTCTGTTGCCAGACACACACACACAAAAAAAAGTTTCCTTGAGATAAATGAGAGTGGAGACACATCATACCAAAATCTGTGGGACATGGCAAAAAAAATTCTAAGAGGAATGTTTATAGCAATAAATGCCTGCATCAAAAACGAAGAGAGATTTCTAATAAACAACCTACCATTGCACCTAAAGGCACTAGAAAGACTGCAACAAACTAAACCCCAAATTGGCAAAAGTTAAGAAATAATACAGCTGTGAGCACAAATAAATAAAGCAGAGACTGCAAAAACAATTGAAAAGATTGACAAAATAAAGAGTTGTTTTTTTGAAAAGATAAACAAAATTGACAAACTTTAAGCCAGACTAATCAAGAAAAAAAGAAAGAAGATTCAAATACATAAAATCAGAAATGAAAGAGGAGATATTACAACTGATGCCACGGAAATATGAAGGATCATAAGAGTCTATCATGAACAACAAATTTGATAAAACAGAGAAATGGATAAATTCCTGGACAAATAAAATCTACCAACATTAAATTATGAAAAAAATAGAAAATCTGCACAGATCAATAGCAAGTGAGGAAATTGAACTATTAATACAATGTCTTCCATTTTTAAAAAGCCCGGGACCTGATGGCTTCATTGCTGAATTCTACCAAACATTTAAAGGAGAACTATTCGCTTCAAATTATTCCAGAAAATTGAGGAGGGAGGAATAGTTCCCAACTCATTTTATGAGGCCAGTGTTACTGTGTTTCCAAAATTGGAGAAGGACACAACCAAAAGAAAATTATAGGTCACTGTCCCTGATGAAAAATAGATGCAAAAATTCTCAACAAGATACTAGCAAGGCAAATCCAGCAGCATATTTAGAAGATCATTCACTATGGTCAATTGAGATTTATCCCAGGGATGCATATGCAAATCTATAAATGTAATACACCATATTAACAGAAAGACAAAAAGCATACAATCATTTCAATTGATGCAGAAAAAGCATTTGACAAAATTCAACACTGCTTCATGATAAAAACTCTTCACAAATTAGGTGTAGAAGGTATGTACCTGAATACAATAAAATTCTTATATGAGAAACCCACAGCTTACATCATACTGAATGGGGAAAAGCTCAAAGCTTTTCGTCTTAGCTCAGGAACATTACAAGGATGCCCACTTTCACATTTCTATTTAACATAGTACTAGAAGTCCTAGCCAGAGCAATTAGACAAGAGAAAGAAATAAAAGGCATCCAAATTGTAAAAGAGGAAGTCAAACCCTAAAGACTTCACCAAAAAACTGTTAGAACTAATACACAAACTTAGTAAAGTTGCAGGATACAAAAACAACACACAAAATTCAGTAGCACTTCTATATCCTAATAGCAAACTATGTCAAAAAGAAATCAGGAAAACAATTCATTTTACTATAACAAAAAACAACAAAAAATTAAATACCTAGAAATAAATTTAACCAAGGAGGTAAAAGATCTCTACCATGAAAACTATAAAATTTTGTAGAAATAAATTGAAGAGGACATAAATAAATGGAAAGATATTCCATGTTCATGTATTGGAAGAATTAATATAGTTAAAATGGCTATTCTACCCAAAGCAATCTACAGATTTAATGCAATCCCTGTCAAAAAATGAATGACATTCTTCACTGAAACAAACAAAAATCCTAAGATTCATATAGAACCAAAAAAGACCCTGAATAGCCAAAGAAGTCCTGAAAAAAAAAAAAAAAACCAAAGCTGGAGGTATCACACTACCTGATTTCAAATTATACTACAAAGCTATAGTAACCAAAACAGCATGGTAGTGGCATAAAAACAGACTTGGAGACCATGGAACAGAATAAAGAGCCCAGAAATAAACTCACACATCTACAGCCAACTGATCTTTGCAAAGGTGCCAAGAATATGTATTGGGGGAAAGACAGTCTCTTCAGTAAATGGTGTTGGGAAAACTGGATATCCACATGCAGAAGAATGACATTAGATCCCTACCTCTCACCATGTACAAAATCCATTCAAAATGGGTTAAATATATAAATGTAAGACCTGAAACTATGTAACAAGTAGAAGAAAACATATGGGAAATGATCCATGACACAGGGCTGGGCAAGGATTTTTTAAACAATACCTCAAAAGCACAAACAATAAAAGCAAAAATAGACAAGCAAATTACATCAGACTAAAACTCTTTTGCACATCAAAGGAAACTTAACAAAGTGAAGAGACAACCTACAGAATGGGAGGAAATATTTACAAACTATGCATCTGACAAGAGGTTAATACCAAAAATACACGAGGAACTTAAATAACTCAACAGCAAAAAAAAAAAAAAAAAAAGGAAATAACCCAATTAAGAAATGGGCAAAGAATCTTAATGGACAACTTTTGAAAAGAAGACATGCAAATGGCCAACGAACATATGAATAAATGGTCAAATCACTAATCACCAGAGAAATGCAGATCACAACAACGAGATACCACCTCACTCAAACTAGAATGGCTATTACCAAAAGACAGAAGAAAACAAGTGTTGGCGAGGATGTGGAGAAAAAGGAACACTTGCACACTGTTGGTGGGAGTGTAAACTAGTACAGCCATTATGGAAAATAGTATGGAGACCTCTAAAAAAATTATAAATAGAGCTACCATTTGATCCGGCAATCCCACTACTGGGTATATCCCTAAAGGAAATGAAGTCAGTAGGTTGAAGAGATATCTGCACTCCCATGTTTACTGGATCACTATTCACAATATCCAAGATATGGAATCAACCTAAGTGCCCAACAACAGATGAATGGATAAAAAAATGTGGTACATATACACAATGGAATACTGTTCAGCCATAGAAAAGAATGAAATTCTGTCATTTGGGGCAACGTGGATGGACTTGGAGGGCATTATATTAAGTGAAGTAAGCCAGGAACAGAAGGAGAAATACCAATCTCACTCATATGTGGAATCTAAGGGAAAAAAGTTGATATTACAGAGGCAGAGAATAGAACAATGGTTACCAGAGACTGGGGTGTGGGGGTGGTGGGAACAGGGAGAGGCTGGCCAGTGCGTTCAAAATTATTATTATTATTATTTTAAAATTTTATTTTAGAGCAGTTTTAGGTTTGCAGAAAAAGTGACTGGAAAGGACAAAGAGTTCCAGTATACTCCTTGTCCCCACACATGCACGACCTCCCTGATATCAGCATCTTGCTCCAGAGTTGTATATTTGCTAAAGTCAATGAACCTGCACTGACACATTATCATCACCCAAAGTCCACAGCTTACACTGGGGTCGCTTTCGGTATTATACATTCTCTGGGTTGTGACAAATGTATATTGACATGTATTCACCAATGCAGTATCATACAGAACAGTTTCACTGTCCTAAAAATCCTCTGTGCTCTGCGTAGTCATTCCTCCCTCTCTCCAATCACTAGCAACCACTGACTTATTTTTTTTAATTGAAACATAATTGATTTGTAGAGCACATGGCTGAATATCAATACCTGTATACAGTATGTGGGGATCCAGTGAGGAGAATTAGTATATTCCTCATCAGGTAATGTAATCACTCCGTGTGACCCTTTACCAATTTCTCACTCAACCCCTCTCCTTCCCCTTTCCCACCTCTGAAAACCTCGGTTCTACTCTCTCCTTTTGAAGTTCAACATATTATTGTGATTGTTGTATCTTTCTTTCTCTTTTCGTTATTTATTTTTTATTTTTTTTAAGCTCCCACTTATGAGTGAGGCCATGTGGTATTTCTCTTTCTGTGCCTGGCTTATTTCACTTAACGTGATTTTCTCTAAGTTCATCCATGTTGCTGTGAATGGCAGAATTTCATTCTTTTTTATGGTAAAGTAGTCTGTATTAGTTTGTTTTTGTTGCTTATAACACAGTTCACTGAGCTGGGTGATTTACAAAGAAAGTGAAATTTATTGCTTACAGTTTCTGAGGCTGGGAAGTCCAAAGACCATCTTGTGGTGGCAGCAGTGACCCAGGGGTCTCACATTGCAAGATGGTGGAAGCAGAGAGAGCAGAGAGAAAGACAGACTCTCCTCTTCTTTTAAAGCCCTCAGAACCACACCCCAACCACCATTTTTAATCCATTCACTGCTGCAGGGTCCTACAATCCAATCACCTCCTTAAGGCTCCACCTTTCAATTACCATAATAGGATTTCCTACCCTTTTAACAGTCACAATGGAGGCTAAGTTTCTAATACATAAAACTTGGGGGACACAATTCAAGCTTCAGTGAATTTTGGGGGGACATAATTCAATCCACTACACATTGTATAAATATACCACATTTTTCTTTGTAGTCATCTGTCAAGGAATATTTAGGTTGGTTTCAACTCTTGGCTGTTGTAAAAATAGCTGCATAAACATGGGAGTGCAGGTATCTCTTTGACATGATGATTTCCATTCCTTTGGGTATATACCCAGCAGTGGGATTGCTGGATCATAAGGCATTTGTATCTGTGGTTGTTTGGGTAAACTCCATACTGTTTTCCATAATGGTTGTGCTAATTTGAAGTCCCACTGACATTGTAGGAGTAGGATTTCCCTTTCTCTGCATCCTTGCCAGCATTTGTTATGTTCTGTCTTTTTGATAATAGCCAGTCTAACAGGGGTGAGATGATATCCCAATGTGGTTTTGATTTGAATTTCTCTGATGCTTAAGTGAAATTGAACATTTTTTCTTGTGTCTGTTGGCCATTTGTATATTTGCCTTTGAGAAATGCTTCTTCAGTTCCTTTGGCCATATTTAAATCAGGTTACTTGTTTTTTCACTAAGTTGTTTGAGCTCCTTGTTATGTTGTTTAATCCCTTGTCAGATGTGTAGTTTGCAAATATTTTCTCCCATTTTGTAGGTTGTATTTTCACTCTGTTAACTTTTTCCATTGCTGTGCAGAAGATTTTTAGTTTGATACAATCCCAACTGTTTACTTTTCCTTTTGTTGCCTGTGCTTTTGGGGTCTTATTCATAAAGTCTTTGTCCAGTCCTACTTCCTGAAGTATTTCCCCTATGTTTTCTTTAGGAGTTATATAGTTTCAAATAGGTCTTACATTTAAGTTTTTAATCCATTTGAGTTGATTTTGGTATGTGGCAAGAGGTATGAGTCTAGTTCCATTTTTCTACATGTGGATATCCAGTTTTCCCAGCACAATTTATTGAAAAGAAAGTCTTTTCTCCAATGTATGTTATTGGTGCCTTTGCCAAAGACAAGTTGGCTGTAAATATGTGGGTTAATTTCTGGGTTCTCTGTTCTGTTCTATTGTTCTGAGTGTCTTTTTTTATGCCAGTACCATGCTGTTTTGGTAACTATAGCTTTGTAGTATTGTTTGAAGTCAGCTAGTATGATGCCTATGGCTTTACTTTTTCTTTACTCAAGATTGCTTTAGCTATTTGGGGTCTTTTGTTGTTCCATATGAATGTTAGGATTGTTTTTTCTATTTCTGTGAAGAATGTCATTGGTATTTTGATGGGGATTGCATCAAATGTGTAGATTGCTCTGGGTAGTATGGACATTTTCACAATGTTAATTCTTCCAATCCATAGTTCCCTGTATTTATCCTTCTTTCTACTTCTACTGTGCAAATATATACTTTAAAAACATACTTATTTAATAGGAAACAAACCTATATTTATTAATACTCTTCTAATTGTTAAATCATTAAAAAATAAAAGAGATGGTATATATAACGTTTCTTTATATTATAGTTATTTTTAAAAATATTAACTCTTGGGCTGGCCTGGTGGTGCACTGGAGAGTGCGCCGCTTGCAGTGCTCCCACCGAGGGTTTGGATCCCATGTGGAGACTGGTTCCTGCTCACTGGCTGAGTGCGGTGCGGGTGCAACACCAAGGGTTGCGATCCAGTTACCGGTCAGTAAAAAAAGACAAAAAGGAAATATATATATATATATATATTAACTCTTATTTGGGTATTTTTCATCCTACAAATTTATTGAGAATACTTTATGTACTAGACACTTTTAAGCACTTGGGAATTGGTGATGAATAAGACGTTTCCATCCTCCTGGAATTTACACTCATCATTATTGATTCATAGCTTTTCACAAACTCAATTAATTATGAAATTTCCAGATAGGACTGCCATATGACCAGCAGTCCCATTATTGGGTATATACTCAAAAGAGTGGAAATCATCATATTGAAGGGATTCTTGTACTGTCATGTTTATTGAAGCTCTGTTTACAACAGCCAAGATATGGAACCAACTTAAATGTCCATTGGCAGATGACTGGATAAAGAAAATATGGTATATATACACAGTGGAATGCTGCTCAGCCATAAGAAAGAGTGAAGTTCTGCTATTCACAGCGACATGAATGAACTTGGAGACAATTATATCAAGTGAAATAAACCAAGCACAGAAAGAGAAATACCATATGTCCTCACTCATAAGTGGGAGCTAAAAAATAAATAAATAAAAAAGAAAGAAAGAAAGAAGGAAAGAAACAACAATCACAATAATATGTTGAACTTTCAAAAGGAGAGAACAGAACTGTGGTTACTAGAGATAGGAAGGGGCAGGGGGAGGGGTTAGCAAGAAATGGGTTAAGGGCCACAAAGAATGATCACATTTATAAAGATGATTATACTAATTATTCTGATTTGATCATCACTTATTATATACAGGTATTGATATTCAAATCTTTACCTCACAAATATGCATAATCAATTGTGTTTCAATTAAAAAATTATGAAATTTCCCTTTTGATATTCAACAGGTGTCAGCTAGTGGGAGGCCCTTGTCCTTCAGTACCGTCCTTAAAGTTTTGAAAGTGTCCCTGCATCCGGTAACAGCTGGTCATTTCAGACCATCTGGTTTTTGCCTTTAAAAAAAAAAAAACTTCGGGCCGGCCCGTGGCTCACTTGGGAGAGTGCGGTGCTGATAACACCAAGGCCACGGGTTCGGATCCCATATAGGGATGGCCGGTTCGTTCACTGGTTGAGCGTGGTACTGACAACACCAAGTCAAGGGTTAAGATCCCCTTACCGGTCATCTTTTGAAAAAAAAAAAAAAAACAACAACTTAGATCAGGCATCCACTGTGCCCCAAAGAGCCCAGTTCCTCTGCTCTGAACGTCTGGTGCACCGAGAACTGCTAAAGTGACAGACCTGGAGTGTGACACCTTCCTCAAGTCAGGAATTCATGCTGAGTTTTCCAGCCTCCCGACACATGTGGCTTCACTCTCATTTTCATGGAGTGTAAGGTTTCATCGACTGCTGACAGCTGGGGCCAGCCGGGTCTCTGAGCCACAGGCCTGTGCACCTGCCTCTTCGTTCAGCAGGTTTGCAGCCCGGGCTGTGGGCGATGCCGTGCGGGCTCTCGCACATCCCTGCCTCCGCTGCTGCACCTGCGTCTCCTGACTCCCAGTGGAGCGTGCTTCGGGGGAGATGGTTCTTGCTTCTGTCTTTCCTCTCCTCTTGGTCGCTCCCATAACACCTGATCTGCAGGTGGCTGGTCTCGTCTTAGTTCTGACGGCAGTCTTGATTTCTATTTCTGCACTTGCACATGTTTCTAGACACTTCCAGCAGTTTCTTCTCTTAGTCCATCTAAAGCGACTCATTTTTCTTAAGACCTATTTCTCATCATAAATTTCAAATAGAATCAGTTATCAGGGCAGGTAGTTTCAACTTTGGAATCATATTCTTCCCCTTATCTCAACTCTTCCTCCAATTATTCATGAATGCCTGTTAATTTTTTCCAAATTTCAAATAGAATCAGTTATCAGGGCAGGTAGTTTCAACTTTGGAATCATATTCTTCCCTTTATCTCAACTCTTCCTCCAATTATTCATGAATGCCTGTTAATTTTTTCCTCACCAAATACCTCCTATTGATACCTTTCTCTTTCATTTCATGTCTTAGGCTAGGCCTTTGCTACCTCATGGCAGCGTTGTTGCAGTCAACTCCTCAGTGCTGTCTGCTTCCTTCTGTCTCCTGACTTCTGGAATTAATCTTGTCGATGGGATGAGGTGAGTCTCTAACCTGATCCCTACTCCCCTCTCTGGAGAAATCCAGTGTTCTCGAAATGTCATTTATCGACGAAGCCTTCCCTTTTTTTCTGTTTTTGCCGGCTAGCTACTCTGTTTTATTGATATATCTCTTTTCTTCTGTTGCATTGTTTTAATTCTAGCAATTGTTTTTTTTTTTTTTTCTTTGAGAGGCTTTGAAACAGCATATAGCAGACTTACAGGAAGATTGGAAATGAAAGGAAGCAAAATGGTCAAGTACACACGGCTGTCTGAGAAGTCAGGTAGAAATGTTGGTCAGAGAGAACACTGACCTTTGGGAAGAGACAAAAGTGATGGAGAGACTCCGACTAGATGCCTGGAAGAAAGCAGAAGCCATTGAGAGCAGCCGCAGGATGGATCAGTGTGTGACTGCCGTGAAAAAAGAGGAGTCTGCGGTAGGTGTGGAGGCCAGCTGGTGTTGTCAGCTCAGGGGATGATGTTAAATATTTGAGCCTCAAATTTACAAAGACGGGAAGCAGAACGGTGGGTGCAGGGACTGGTGGGAGGGGCGAATGAGTTGTGTTTATGGGCTGCAGAGTTTCAGGTTTGCAAGATGAAAAGCGTTCTGTGGCTGGATGGTGGCGATGGTTGCACACAGTGTGAATGCACCTAAAAATGCACACTTAAAAGTGCTTAAGATGGTAAAGTTTATGCGATGTGTATTTTACCACAATTAAAAATTGTTTTTCAAGCATTGCTATATAGAGATACTTCCTAAATTCATTTCTATAATTGTTTTTTTTTTGGCCGCTGGCCGGTGGGGGATCCCAACCCTTGACCTCGGTGTTATAACACTGCCTGTACCCAACCGAGCTAAAGGGCAGGGCTGTTTTTATAAGTCTTGTGAAGGAGGCATGCCACCGTAGGCAGCGCATCTCAGCCAAAACAGGTCTCCTGAAGTCTTTGCAGAGTCACGTGCACAGGATCCTTTTTAATCAAGTAATTGCTCTTTCATTCATCTATATTAGTAATTAGGCGGTGCCAGGCACTGCCCCGGGCACAGCCAGGAGTGACACAAAGTTCCTTGCCCTCACGGAACTTATATTCCAGTAGGGGAGAAAGACTGTAATTAGGAGGTGCCAGGCACTGCCTCGGGGCACAGCCAGGAACAAAACACAGTTCCTTGCCCTCGTGGAACTTATATTCTAGTAGGGGAGAAAGACTGTAAATAGGACGGATAAGTAAAACGGGTGGGTGAGATGGTGACACTTGGGAGGCGGGAGAAGCCAGGGGGGCGCTGTCGGGGTGGGGTGCAGTTTGGGCGGCCATCTGGGCAGCCTCGGGGGGAGGGGGCGGTGACAGGCCCGCAGGACGAGCCAGGTCGAGCCTCCGCAGGAGCGGGCAGAGGGGCGTGAAGGCCGCACCTCGAGGGGACAGTGGCCCTGCGCCAGGGCTGCCGCAGAGCCGGGTGAGGGCGAGGCGGCCGTCGGGTCCCTGCGCAGGGGACGAGGTTTGCAGGCGGTGGGGCGGGGGCTGCAGGGCGCGCTCTTTGCGTCGGTTACGGTGGAAACTCCCAGGTGCTGTGTGTGCCAGGGCCGGCCAGTGGGCAGAAGCCCGAGGCAGGAGGCGCGCCGGCCCGGAGCTGGCAGGTGCAGGGCGTGTGGGGGCTGCCGGCAGGGAGGTCCCTGCCAGTGCTGTCACCACCTGAGCGACCAGGCTAAGGGGATGGTTCCTGGGCTGCACCGGGGCCCTGGAGGTTAGGGACCGCACGTTTGAAGTGCAAACTGTGCACCGCGGTTCTCTCTTGTTCAGCTTTCTGGGTGTAGAGTGGCAGAAAGCTGTATTTTAGCAGAGGAGCGGTCATGCAAGCGAATGCCACCGAGCCAAGGGCGTGGAGGTGGGCGGCGTGTGACAGAACAGCAGCTGCGGGCGGGAAGGGCCCCCACAGGGTCAGGGCAATGGGTATGCGAGGAATGTGTCGGAAAGACAGAAAGTGGTGCCCGCTCTCTCCTTTCTTCCCAAAATAGAGAACAGGTGAAAGCATAGTACAGTGAACACCTGAACTCCCACCTGTATTCAACCACGGTGACCATTTTGCTGAATCACTTGAAGATAATTGCAGAAATCATGGCTTCTCATCCATAAATACTTGAGCTTTTTATTAAATGGCTTTAACTTTTTTGAAGAGATCAGGCTTATTACTTAATAGAATGCCCACGTTCTGGATCTTTGTAAGTGGAATGCTTTGAAAGTGATTTTTGCGGTTATTGACAACTGCCAGTATTGATAGCTTTGGGGTTGGCCTGTCAGGGTATATAGCGGAGGCGGGACAGAGTACAGACTGGAGGGGGAGAGGGAGTAGGCCCGGCCACTGAGGAGCAAAGAAGTACTATGTCCCGGCAGGGAGTGGGGCCGGGCGGGCGGGCAGTGTGATCTCCTGGCTGGGGCGGGGGTAGGGAGGGCAGGGAGATCTCTGAGCACAAGCAAGGGAGCCATGTTCTCAGAGAGAGCTGGGCTCAGCCACACTGTGTCCCAGCGAGCGTGACCATGATCCCCCTGCCTCCGTCCATGAGCACCATGAGCTCAGGCCAGTGCTACCCTCTGCTGATCTGTAATAGCCAGAGAACTGCATGGAGGCTATGCAGCCTACTGTGTCCTAACATGAAGAACGAATATGTGTCAAAAGGAGTGTGTGTACATAGTTCATCCCTAGATAACAGCTACTTTTCTTTGGCCTGTGTGATAAAGGAAAACACCACATATAAACCTACAGCTTTCTGATCTCTAGCAGAGTTCTGTTAGTTTCACTCACTGTACGAATATGTAGACTAACACTTATTTTGTATTGAAAATTTTCTCTCATACTATAGAAACTACCTGTTTGATTTCAGAAAAGTCAGATTTCTTCAGGAACCCAGGTAGAAAAATACAAGAAAAATTATTTGCCAACACTAGGTAAGAAGCTGCATGATGCTTTTCTTAAACTATTTTAGAATATAAAGAATAGAGAATTTATACCCAATTTAAGAAATAAAACGTTGTTAATATAATTGAAGCCCTTGTGCATTATCTTATTCCACCAGTTAATTTCTACCCTGACAGCATTCCATGCTTGTTTACTCTTTTCCTACATTGTGTCCATAAATCAATATTATATCATATTATGTCTTTCTGAAATTTGCTTTTTTCTCTCAATATTGTAAGACTTACCCACATTAACACAAAAAAACTGCAGTTGATTTTGTACTTCCACAGTGAGTGGAACAATAGGAACACTGTTGATGGGCGCTCGGTTTCCCATTTTGCAGGATAATGAATAGGCTACAGGGCATGCCCTGACTATGTACATGGCTCTCCAGGATATGCGTCAAGAGTAGGGTGCTGGAACATATTTAAAAAATTATACACTATGATCAAGTGGGATTCATTCCAGGGATGCAAAGATTGTTCAACCTGTGAAAGTCAATAAATGTGATACATCACATCAACAAATTCAAGGACAAAGACCATATGATTATCTCAATAGATGCTGAAAAAGCATTTGACAAAATTCAACATCCCTTCAAGATAGGGGGTCTCAACAAATTAGGTATAGAAAGAAAATATCTTAACACAATAAAAGCCATTTATGACAAGGCCCACCACCAGTATCATTCTGAATGGGGAGAAACTGAGGGCCTTTCTTTTAAGTACAGGAACAAGACAAGGATGCCCACTCTCACCACTTCTATTTAACATAGTACTGGAGGTACTAGCCAGAGCAATGAGGCAGGAGAAAGAAATAAAGGGAATCCAGACTGGAAAAGACAAAGTCAAACTTTCCCTATTTGCAGATGATATGATGCTATATATAGAAAAACCTAGACTCTATCAAAAAACTCCTAGAGCTGGTTAATAACTTCAGTAACATTGCAGGATACAGAATAAATGCCCCCAAATCAGTTGTATTTATATACTCAAATAATGAACTAACAGAGAAATAAAGTAAACTCATTTACAATTGTCATGAAAAAAATAAAATACCTAGGGATCAATTTAACCAAGGAGGTAAAAGATCTCTACAATGAGAACTACAAATCACTTCTGAAAGAAATTAAAGAAGACACAAAAAGATGGAAAGATATTCCATGCTCTTGGATTGGAAGAATTAACATTGTGAAAATATACTACCCAAAGGAATCTACAGATTCAATGCAATCCCCATCAAAATACCAATGATATTCTTCACAGAAATGGAAAAAACAATCTTACCCTTCATATGGAATAACAAAAGACCCTGAATAGCCAAAGCAATCCTGAGCCAAAAAAATTAAGTGGGAGGCATAACACTACCTGACTTCAAATTATACTACAAAACTATTGTAACCAAAACAGCGTGGTACTGGTACTAAAAATAGACATTCAGACCAGTGGAGTAGAATTGAGAACTGAGAAATCACTCCTCAGGCTTACAGCCATAACCCCAAATAGCCAAAGCAATCCTGAGCAAAAAAAACAAAGCTGGAGGCATAACTCTGCCTGACTTCAAATTACACTACAAAGCTGTTGTAACCAAAACAGCATGTTACTGGTATAAAAATAGACATTCAGACCAGTGGAGTAGAACAGAGAACCCAGAAATCACTCCTCAGGCTTATAGCCATCTGATATTAGACAAAGGCAACCAAAATCTAACTTGGGGAAAAGATTGTTTCTTCAACAAGTGGTGCTGGGAAAACTGTATATCCATATGCAGAAGAATGAAACTAGATATGCATCTCTCACCATACACTAAAATCAACTTGAAACAGATTAAAGACCTAGATATAAGACCAGAACTGTAAAATTACTATGGGAGATTACAGGTGAAACACTTCAGAATTTAGTTCAGGGCACAGCTTTATGAACAAGAGCCCAAAAGCACTAGCAGCAAAAGAAAAAATAAACAAAAGGGACTATATCAAACTAAAAAGTTTCTGCACAGCAAAGGTAACAATCAACAGAGTGAAAAGACAGCTTACAGAACAGGAGAAAATTTTTGCTAACTATGCATCTGACAAGGGATTAATACCCAGAATATACATGGAACTCAAGCAATTATACAGTAAAAAAAAAAAAAAAAAAACCAATTAAAAAATGGGCAAAGGAGCTGAATAGACATTTTTCAAAGGAAGACATACAAATGGCCAACAGACCTATGAAATAATGCTCAACATCACTCAGTGTTCTGGAAATGCAAATTAAAACCACATTGAGACACCACCTCACTCTAGTTAGACTGGCTATAATCAAAAAGACGGTGAATAATAAATGATGGCGAGGGTGTGGAGATAAGGGAACACTCCTGCACTGTTGGTGGGACTGTAAATTAGTACAACCACCATGGAAAACAGTATGGAGGTTTCTTAAACAACTACAGATAGATCTTCCATATGATTCAGCAATCCCACTTCTGGGTATATACCCAGAGGACTGGAAATCATCATGTCAAAGGGACACCTGCACTCCCATGTTCATCGCAGCTCTGTTTACAATAGACGAGACATGGGACCAACCTAAATGCCCATTGATGGATAACTGGATAAGGAAACTGTGGTATATATACAGTGATGGATGACTGGATAAGGAAACTGTGGTATATATACAGCATGGAATACTACTCTGCCATAGAAAAGAATGAAATTCTCCCATTTGCAACAACATGACATGGAATACTACTCTGCCATAGAAAAGAATGAAATTCTCCCATTTGCAACAACATGGATGATCTTGGAGAAACTTACATTGAGTGAAATAAGCAAAGCACAGAGGGATAAATACCACATGTACTCACTCATATGTGGGAGCTAAGAGAGAAAGAAGGAAGGAAAGAAAGATCACAGTGGTGTGTTGGACTTGTGGAGACAGAGAACATTCCTTGGGCTACAAAGTGGAGGGGGGGTAAGGGGGAGGGGGAGAGAAGTTGGGGATAATTGGGTGGGGGACACAGGGTATAAATGCAACTTGTGGTAAAGGGTATGCTGCCAGTATGAATCTGGCCCTCACATCATGGGTATGAGGGGTGACAATCAGCTTTTTATCTCATGAATACTCATAACCAATATATAAAAAAAGAGTAGGGTGCTGGGCATGGCAGGCTTGTGCAACTTTAGGAGGTTTTCCCTTTGCTCTGCAGGGTGGTTGTACCAGTCTTTTACAATCAGCAGAATACGCTCTCTATATTTGCTAACAATTGATCTGGTCAGACTTTAAAATTTTGGCCAGTCAGATGTGAAATGTTGGTTCAGTGTAGTTTTAATATGCATTTTCCTGATCACTGGTAAGGCTGTGTGAGCATCTTTTCTTACATTTAGTGCACACCTGCGATTCCTTGTGTGTAGCTTCTCACCATATGACAGAGACACAAAGATTACTCAGAGCCCAAATATTAAGAGCAATGAGAAGCCTGAAGGGTCCGCAGTGAGAAAACTCCCTGAAGAAGGGAGAAACAAGGCACAGCCCTGAGTCGGTATTTGCTTCAGCTTTTATTGTAAAGACAATGTAATACAAGAGAAAAAAACAACTTAATCAATCATTTATCAAAGGATTGAAAAGAAATCAGCTATGAGGCAATCTCAAAAACATCTTGAGAAACAAAGGAAAGGGAGTGAAGCTGGTTAAGAAATGACCTTTATGTTCTTATCTAATCTGGCAGAAACTGTTTGCTGTTTCCAGCATGTGCTGTTTTCAGCACTTAGGTTCTGCATAAGTGCCCTTGGGACTTTTGCCCTTGGTGCACTCCCTGTTCTTTATCAAGCCTATGTGCTCCCACACTTGTGAATTGCTTGTTCATTTTCCTTGCCCATTTAAAATTTGGGGGTATATGTGTTTCTCCTTAATGAAGTTAATTATTCTGCATACTAATCCTTTATTTGCTACAAGTACTGCCAGTATCTTCTCCCAATCTGGGTTTAGCTTTTTGGCGTGTGTTTTATATATATATATGTTTTTCCTTTTAAAATTGAATTTATCAATATTTTTCATGGCTTTTGCTTTTTATGACTTTAAGAAATTCTTCTCAATCCTCAGTTCATAAATAAATATACTGTTTTCTTCTATAAACTTTTGCTTTCACATATTGGTCTTTAATCTACCTGAAATTGATTTTTTGTGTGTGTGTGAAATAAATTTAGAAAAGTGGATATAACATATGCAATTTGACAATTATAAAGCAAATGCTTCTTGGCTTATCACAACCTAGGTAAGAAACAGACCAGCAGCACTCCAGAACTGCCCCTCCATGATATTACTTTTCCTTATAAACTCCTGTAGTGCAGCCCTAAAAAATATTTCACTAGTTTTTGAGCTTTATCTTACTGTATTTATATTCCTATGTCATCTTTCACTAAACATTGTTTTTGAGATTGAATCCTGTAGACCTGTAGCCTCTAGTTCACTAATTTTCACTGCAAGGTAGGATTCCACTTTTGAATACATTACAATATACTATTCTGTTGATAGATGCACTTTTTTAAGGTTCTGGTATGTTAAGCAATGATGCCACGAACATCCCTGTATCTTTCTGGTGTGTACACATTCACTTCTCTAGGCATGTACCTAGGACTGGAGTGACTGGGGAATTGGTATGAATATCTTCAACACTAATAGTTTTGCCAAAATATTTTCCAAAATGATTTAACACTCTCAAAATTGATGAAAGTGCTTGTTTTGCTACACACCTTGTCAGTACTTGGCATTGTCAGACTTAAGGTTTTGCCAGTCAGGTAGGGTGTAATAGTATCTCATTGTAGTTTTAATTTCCGTTTTCCTGATTGCTAAATGCACTGAACACTGCCTGTGCTTATTAGCTATCAAGATTTCCTCTTTCCAAAAGAGCTGGTTCAGGTATTTTACCCATCATAATCCACATATATTACAAATATCTTCTCCCATTCTGGCTTGTCTTTTCACTCTTCACAGTACTTTTTGACGAATCCAACTTCTTATATTAATGTAGCCGAAGTTCAGTTTTTCCTATACAAATGGTGCTTTTTCTTAAGTCTTTCCCTATCTTGAGGTCATAAACACACCCCCTACAGCATCTAGACCAGCTATTTCAGCACCGCTTGTTACCTAGTTTTATTTTTCCCCACTCCTGTGTCACATGAGTTCTGTAAGTTGTGTGCAGCAGCCTCCAGGCAGTGAGCCTGTGCCCAGGAGTCAGGCCATGCTCCCTGTTCTGCCCAAGAAGTGGATACATAAGAGTCCAAGTTAATGTCAGTTCATAATCAGCTTGAGAGAATTATACAGTATAATGAGTTTGAATCCTGGTTCTGCCTTTTAAATTTTGTGTTTATTATATATTTTTAATTCACACAATAATTGTACATATTTACATGGTACAGTGTGACATTTTGGTACATGTATACAAAGTGTGTAATAATTGTGTTTCTGCCTTTTATTAGTTGACAACTTTGGCAAGTTATTAAATCTCTCAGCCTTGGTTTTCTCACCTATAAAGTAAGAATAGTAGTCTTTTCTCTGGAGGTGATTGTAAGGTTAGAAATGATTTACGTAACATAGTTCTAATAGTACAGTCCATGCACCACATAATGTTTCAGTCAATGACGGACCACACATACAACAGTGGTCCTGTAAGATTATAATGGATCCGAAAAATTTCTACCACCTAGTAACGTCATAGTGCAGCACATTTCTCACGTAGAAGCAACAGTCTACACACATAGCCTCGGTGTGCAGTAGCTGTACCATCTAGGTTTGTGTAGGTACGCTCTATGATGTTTGCACAACGAAATCGCCTGACGGTAAATTTCTCAGGAGTTTCCTGTTAAATGATGCATGGGTATAGTTTGCTTTGCACAGGTACCCAGTGAAGTGGAAGGTGATGCTCTTCCTGTATCACATCCAAAACAGAGCACTCCTGCTATGCCTAGGGCTTTGTCACCATCTACCCATTTTCTCAAGCCAAACCTCTGTGTACTCCGATTCCTTTTTTCTTTTATCCTTACCCTCCACTTCAGTCAGTCCCTGGACTCATTCTTCTGATGTTGACTTTTGGGGGGTGGGGGCTGGCCGGTATGGGGATCTGAACCCTTGACCTCGGTGTTATCAGAACCACGCCTTCCCAAGTGAGCTAACCGGCCATCCCCTGATGTTGCTATTTCTGAATCCATTACTTATGTTGAACTGTATGAAATTGCTCACACTTGGCGGTTTGGGACCTATGAATCAGTGATTTTATGTGGTATAATGGAAATATTTCTGACTCTGTTGGTGCCACACAGCCTTCACGCAGGTCCAGCAGCCTCCTGGCTGACTTCCTGCCTCTATTCTTATGGTCTAGGTCATTTTCCTGTAACATCCAGTATCATATTTTTTAACATGTCAGATTCTGGCACTTGCTCGAAATGCTTCAAAGATGGGGGTGTTTACAATATGACTGACTCACTGGCATATAAGAAGAAAATGTTAGAGCTTCAATATATTTTTAAAAATTCCCCTCAATTTGTTGTTGTTGGTGGTGTGTGCATGCTTATTTTATAATGTGTGTATTACTGATACAGTACATGATTGGCATACTGTTCATAATCTGAGAAGTTTAGATCACAGCCACTAGAGCACTTAGGTTTTAATTAAGTACCCAGTTATCTGGTCAAGCCAAATTCTAATGTATTCTTGAATGCCTCTTTTATCTGTCTCCACACCTAGCTTCTGAACAGTCCTTTTCACTGTCTCCAGCATACCTTTGGGTCCATCTCTTAGCTTATTTGAGTACCCTTCTCTTCCTCTGAATTGTAAAATCTCTGAGAACAGATATTGTCTTTGTTTTTCATGGTCACCCAGAACTTAAGTGCCTGAATAAATATTTGAATTTATACAATGGAGAACTCCTATAAATTATTAAAGAAAACTACTAGGACTCCCTTAATGGGTAAAAGACAACAGTTCACAAAAGAAGGATATGGACTAAGGAAATGTTTGACCATACTAATAAATTTAAAATTTTTCAATTAAATATTAAAACGAACTCTGACAATTTTATTCCAACAGGCAATCCATCTTGCAGATCCAAGTCTGTACCACCTCATGATTTAGGCAATTTGGATGAGACAAGTAAATCTCTATTTTTGTATATTTGGACAGATTACTTGGGCTTAAAATTGATTTGCTAACTGACTAAATTTTCTAGACCATGTATGAAGGAGACTTTTTAATTAACATTGTAAACATTTTATATATAACACCAGTGCTAATCACAGAACCCCATAACATTAGAATCTGGCTTTAGAAACAAGTTTTAGCTGCTTCAAATGTCTTGTCCTTACAGGCTGCCTTGCCCAGGGAGCCACTTGAATCAGTGAACTTTCAGATCCCAAATATAAATAGAAGGAAGAAAAAGAAATTCAGGGAGTAATCTGCCATCCTGATGGAAAGGTTAAATAAAATAAAAAATAAACATGGATTAAAATAGACCTGAAACATTCTAAAATATGATCTTTAAGACTGTTGAAAGTGGCTTAACTTCAGTGCCTTGGAGCTTGAACCTCTGCACTCCACTGAAAGTGCTCAGTGCACAACATGCATTTGGTTGCCATTTCCAGTTTAGAGATGCAGCAAAAGAAGGAAGACAGTCTCTTTATCTAAACTTCGTTCTTGCTCCAAACAGAACCCCATAAGCCTTTGCAATCCTTACCTTTTTGTTTTCTTTTGTTTTTTGTTTTTGTGTCTGGCTGGCTGGCTGGCATAGGGATCTGAACCTTTGACCTTGGTGTTATGAGCCAACCCGCCAGCCTAATCCTTACCTCCTTTTAAAAGCCTCAGTCCATTCTAGGCCTTCCTTTCCTGCAGCCTTTCTTCTATTTATCCCAGGTTGGGGGCCCCCTCATAGCTCCATCCTGTAGGGTTTTTTTGTTCATAGGAAAGTTTTGGGTGGGAAAACCGCCTTGCTGAGTATTCCAGTGAAAAAGGAAGGGACATACATAGAGTAGAGGGAGGTGATGAGGGAATTTTCCCTCAGGTTTATGGAAAATTCACTTTTTCAAATTCCCTAGTCTGATCCATTTTAATTCAAATGATAGGGCCAAAGTTCACTGCTGGCCTTGCGGAATGTGAGGACAAAGAACAGCCGCCAAAAGGAAGCAGAAACTCTCCTGTACAAAGTCAACTTCAGGGGAACATTGCTGATGAGGAAAGGTTTTCTTTTTTAGATGAATTATGGTTAATAAATGGAAAAGGACTGAGAAGATGAGAAAATCACCAATTTGCACCTCCTGATGAAATAAAGGATCTATTCTACTTTTTAGAGAATGTTTTACTTTTTAGTATAAAAAATCTCAAAGTAAGCATATTTTAATCACATGGTATCAGGAGGAAATCCTACCTATTGATAACTTGTGCTTTTTTAAGGTGGAATAGGTTTACAAGAACAGGTGCCGTTCTATTCCATTTCCCAACAGAACATGGAAGGAAGTGGGTGTGGATGGGAAGACTGTCACCCTCACCTTCAGCGGTGACGCGAAGCAGGTTGTGCCAGATGAGAGAGTGGTACGTCCCCGTGGGGGCCTTTTGCTGGTGGCTGCACCGCCTCTGCAGGAAAGACACGCTCCCTCTGCGTCTTTACAGATCCGCTCCTATGCAGATACTGGGGCCACTCACGCCACATGCCCGGAAGGACTGGAAGTCTTACGTTTCTCCAGTGGACAAGTAGGTACAAACTTGCTCTGCCCTCTCCTTATTGAATTCTTCCCTTCCTTTAAAAAATATTTATGGTAACCTTTTTAAAACACAAGAGCGCCGCCGCGCTCCCAAGTGGCGCACTGTAGCAGTGCGCCACCGGGCCGGCCCTTGATCCCGTTTTTTAAAATCAATAACCTCTTTCTGTGCTCTTCTGAGTTACATTTCTTGAAGTTAGACACTTCTTCAATCCATGATAAAGAGCTCCCTTATCACCATTTTCATTAAAACTAGGGCGAAGGTTTGCCACATTCAGTGGCCTATTTTCAGTTTTCATCTCCTTTCCTAGAGTGTGACAATTAAGTACCCATTGACTTGCATACAACTAACGTGTTATGGGTTAATTAACCTGAATCCAGTGACAGAAAATTGCCAAAAAAAAAAAAAAAAGTAAAAACACTAATTCAGATAATGTGGAAACTGGCCATGATAGTGTTTTTCCCTTAACAAGGTTTGAAACTTTATCTGGTGCTCGACTAAATAAATAGCAATTTGTTCTAAAGTTAGATGAAAAACTTATGTGTACATTGTGCTTTAAATGATTTCAGAAATGTTTCAAATTTTTTAACTCTAATTTTGAAAATTTCTATAACAAAAAGTAGAGAAAATAATATGAAAAACTCTAGGTACCCATACATCCAGCTTCAACAAGTATTAAATCATGGCCAATCTTTCTTCATCTATACCCAGGGAAATCCCAGATGTTATTAGTTTGTTTAGGATTATTTTGGCAGTTTTGACTTTTAGCAGTGGTTCTCAAATGTTAGTGTGTATTACAATCACCTGGATTGTACAAACACAGCTTGCTGGGACCCACTCCAGTAATGTGCATTTCTGATAAGCTCTCAGGTGATACACTTTGGGGGGGCAGGGACTACACTCGTCAAGGAGCAGCTGTGAGCAGTGTTGAGTCACTTGAACGTGGCACAGAGATGGCTCATTAAGTTTATAGAAAAAAATCACCCAGTGCCAGCACCTGCCTGTGTTCAGAAGTGGTGACTGTCAGCCTTTAGCCAGCCTTGTATTTATAATGGCACATCATACCTATATTTGGGGTTCAGTTTGACTGTTCCACAGCCATGTCAAGAAATCAACTTGGTGTTAACTATTTTTCATATTCTGCTTTTTTGTATCATTGCTTCGAAATAGATCTGAAGTGTGATTGTGCCCCTTTCCAGGAATATAGCTCTCGTCCCCACCTGATACAGAGCATGCACCCAGATGGTTTTCAAGTTAGTGAAAAGAAAGGTCAAAACTGAAGTAGCCAGAGTTTAACACAATGATCAATTTCTTTTAGAGGCTGAACACATGAAAAAAAAAAAGCATTTTGTGGTGAAAAAATAAAGTAAATTTATTAAAACAAGCTTTTCATGGGTACATATAAGTGCTAATCTGACAACTGGAACTATCAGCCTGAAGCAGAAACACTGTAGAAAGAATTTGTAATTTTATAGAAAGAAGGACCAAGAGGGGTTGAGAAATAACCTCCACAATCAAAGGTCTCCATTTTAATAGTTTTCCTGTTGTATGTTTTATACTTTTTTAAGTGATTAAATTCTATTTTAAATATTACAGTGATGGCAACAAAATCACAGAGTTTAATAATGGCCAAAGAGAACTCCATACCAGTTCAAGAGAGGGAATATCCAGATGGCACAGTTAAAACTTCACATATGAATGATCAGCAAGAAACCAAATACATACCTGGTCAAACAAGAGTTAAGGACAAGGACAGTAATCTTTTTTTTTTTTTTCCTTTTTGTCTTTTTTACTGAC
>NW_007728332.1:314150-314562 GCF_000696425.1 Galeopterus variegatus
CCAGTGAGCGGGAACCGGTCTCCACATGGGATCCGAACCCTCGGCGGGAGCGCCGTGGCACACTCTCCAGTGCGCCACCGGGCCGGCCCAAGGACATTAATCTTCTAATGGACATGTAATAGTAACTATCCTTGTGTATCTTAATCAGGAAGTAACACTGATTTTCTTGTTAAAAAATGTACATTTCTTGCGGATTCTGCTGTTTAATTTATATAGACTGTATGCATGTATGTGTGTATATAAATGGTAAAGATTATGTTTGTATTCTAAAATAAAAGTTTACACTGTATGTTGTTCATTTTTATATTCTTTGAAATGCACAAGGACAGCTTTCACTTATAATCCACTACCCTTCCTTTAACTAAGGAAAGCATCATTACTTTATCTCTGTTATAAACTGTGTACAGGTTTT
>NW_007728333.1:0-1231 GCF_000696425.1 Galeopterus variegatus
TAGAGATTATCGCAGAACATACAGACCTCCCTATTCTTTTTAATTGAGAATAATTTCATACAATAAAATTCACTGTTTTAAAGTATACGATTCACTGGTTTTTAGCATATTTGCAAGGTTGTGCAACCATCACCCCTAATTTCAGGACTTTTTTCAATACCTTGTCTCCCAAAGAAATCTCATACTCATTACTCTCCCTTCTCTTCTCCTCCAGGCCTCTTGCAGTCACTAATCTACTTTCTGTCTCTATGGATTTGCATATCCTGGACATTTCATAAAAATGGAATCATACAATATGTGGCCTTTTGTGCGCTGTTTCTTTCAAGATTCATCTATGTTGTAGCAGGTACCAGTACCTCATTTCTTTTTATGGTTGAACAATGTTCGATTTTAAGATATACCACATTTTGTTTATCCATTCCATCAGTTGCACAATTGGGTTATATCTACTTTGGATATTATGAAGCAGAATGCTATGAACATTCATGTATAGGTTTGTGTGTGGATGCATGTTTTCAGGTCTCTTGGGTGTATACCTCATAGTGGAATTGCTGGGTCATAGAGTAACTATGTTTAACTTTTTGAGGAAATGCCAAACTTGTTTTTCAAAATGGTTGCACCATTTTATGTTCCACTATCAATGTATTATGGACCCAGTTTCTCCACATCCTTGCCAACACTTGTTACTGTCCATCTTTTTATTATAGCCATACTAGCAGGTGTGCAGTCATATCATTTTGGTTTTGATTTACATTTCTCTAATGAATAATGATGTTGAGTATCTTTTCATGTCCCTGTTGGTCATTTGTGTGTGTGTGTGTGTGTGTATTTTTTTTTTAAAGATGACCTGTAAGGGGATCTTCACCCTTGACTCGGTGTTGTCAGCACCACACTCTCCCCATGAGCCATGGGCTGGCCCTAGGTGTTGCAATCTTAAACATGGAATATGCTGTTAGTGCATTTCCACTCTGAAGTTTTTCATGATGCTCACTATGCTGTCAGGCAACCCAATGAGTTCTAGAAAAGGAACAACATTCACTCCTTTTATGGCTGCATAATAAAATGTTCCAAACCAGACACCAGAAGTTATGAGGTGCACTGGAATCAAAATTTTTCCATATTGTCTAAATGTTTTCTTTTTTTTTTTTTTCCTTTTTGTCTTTTTTTTCGTGTCCGGCAACGGATCGCAACCCTCAGTGTCGCGCCCATACCGGACCGGGACTGGCAACGG